>NW_025059523.1:0-5903 GCF_019279795.1 Protopterus annectens
CCTTGGTTTTTTGGCTGCAGTTTTCCTGCTTTAAAGGTTGCTTTTGCACATTTATCAAGGCCAAATGGCATTCTAATATCTGAAAAAAAATTGACAACCTGCAGCTGTGCTTTCAGTTCCTTGTTTTCCCTCCAAATTGTTCTGTTTATGATGCATAAGAGATTTAAATTCCTAGACTGAGTATGCCATTTGACTTGTACAGAGGTCCATCATTATTGGGTCAGAGGACGCATTGCATGCCAGACATGGGTCACCTCTTCTTTTTTTATCACCTTTATTAAATTAGCACTTAAGACATAGGTTAACATACATTAACAGAAAAGAAAAAACATATTCATTTTTTCCATTTACATAAATTATTTTCATTTTGTCATCAATCCAACTTTGCATAAATTACTGAAATTCCTGTCTTCCCTTAAACCTCACACCACCTTCTAAACATTATTCTGCATGTATTTTTCCCACAGTTTCCATTTATTTTTATGTAATTTAATTATTCCATTTTTCTTAAGTTTCCTCATCCGGTTCTTTTATCTCATTTATAATATTGAATGCTTTATATACAGTTGATTTAGACTTTGATTTCCATGTTACAGTGATTGTTTTTTTGACAGACAACAGGATTAAACTTAATAAGGCTTTACTGTATTATGGCAGTTTAAATCCTGTGTCCCAGCTCACCTTCAACAAGCTGGGAAACCGGGAATTCATCCCTGGTTTGGCACCTGTGTCTCTAATCGACAGAGGTAACCTGTAAATGGTTCATCTCCCTGGCCCATGCTTAAATTTATCAAGGGTATCAGAACTTGTCAGAGATTTGGGATGCATGGCTAGGCTTAAAAAGGCCCTTGTGGTCGTTAGCCTAGTAAACACCTATGAACATTTGCTGTCTATCCCAAGAAAAATTCTTTGAATTCTGCTTGGGAAATAAAAAATACCTTTGCAAACGTTTCCAAGCAAAGATCCTAAGCCTGCTGGTCTTTGTTATACACATGGGAGCCATACATATCTTCTCCCTTTTTTTTCTTGTAAATTGTTTTTCCAGTCTCTTTAACAAATGTTTCCAACCTTATATGTTTCATTCTTATAGTTAGCATGCAATATTTTATATGCCCTACTAATTATCCCTTTTTAACAGCAACGTCTATCCTAGATTCAACTAAAAACCCCACCAGAGCAGGTCTTTCATTTAAGATCCCCCCCCTATCCCTTTCTCTTTGCCTGTACTGTGATATCAGTCCATAGTAGGGACTGCAATCTCTAGCCTGCAGTCCAAACATTTTCTTGGCCTTGACCCACTCTACTACCTTTCACTCTCTAATTATTTGCTCTCAATACCTTGGTTCCTTTACCAGTTTCTCCAGTAAATGTTAGCCCCCTGTTACTTATTTTTTGTACCCTTACTTAAGTTCATAGTAGTATATTAGGCTAAGCGCCCTGAATGGCCATTTTAAGCCAAGCCAATAACCTGAGGTCGGAAGCAAACCTGTTTCTTATGTTTATGAGGTGAAGACCTTAACCATTATTAACCGTTATGCCAAATCCATCCCCAGCAAACATTTTTTATCAACCAGAAGAGTCCCTATTGGCAAAATCTCATTTTGCCTTTGTCTTGTTGGCTTAGTTCATAGAATACTTTCTGCTACTTAATGAATATAATATTCTGTATGTTTTTATTTTGCTCCTTAAGGATCTGCATCCCAAATCCTACTCTCTCTATATATATTTCTTGAACGTCCCCCCCTGCTTCATCATCATACCTTTCCATTTTGAATTATAACCTTTTGCTGGTGTTATGTATATGAGCCTTAACTGTAAAGCTGTAAAATATTCTTTCAAATTGGGTAATCCTAAATCACTCTGTTTAATTTGAAGGATTGATTTATCACATTTAACTCTTTCCCTCCCATATAAATTCCTTCAACTGTTTATTTCCACAACTTCTCCTCTGGTTGATTAAAAAATGTATAATTCATATGTAAAATTAAAGGGACTAAAAACATTTTTACTGCTTGAATCTTCATTCATATCCACAAAGAGGAGCTATCACTTTTTATATTATATTTTGTTTAGTCTCTTCCCACATATACTTTTCTGCCATAAAAGAAGCCTTTTTAGTCCATACTACTAAGTACTTTGCTTCTCCATAAATATATATATTGCTGAGCCCATTTGTGTATGGGCACACAGTTTACAGCCATAACCTTTATTTATTATTCATTTATTTTTTTCAGTCCTGAAAAGAGTTGAAGCTTAAAAACCTCAGCTTTGGCCGGCAAAGAACTTGCTATATTCAACTGGACGTATAAGAGAATTTAAGTACCTTTATCTGCTCTTTTTTTTCAAAAAATACAGTATTTAAATTGATTTTAACTGTGTGGAAGGAATATTAGCTGAACTGGAAGTTAGTGTTTGCTGAATTTTGTTATTTGCTAGTAATTACAGGTGTGGGGGTAGTCACATTCTTTGATTTCCTGTCCTTGCCTATTTAAGTGGTACAGTGTGAAATATTTTCTGCTTAAAAACCTCAGCTTTGGCCGGCTAAGAACTTGCTATATTCAACTGGATATAAGAAGATTTAAGTACCTTTATCTATCTTTTTTTCCAAAATACAGTAAATTGATTTTAGCTTATTATTATTAGGAAGATATTGGCTGAACTGGAAGTTAGTGTTTGCTGAATTTTGTTATTTGCTAAGTAATTACAGGTGTGGGGGTAATCACATTCTTTGATTACCTGACCTTGCCTATTCGTGGTACAGTGTAGAGTATTTTCTGCTTAAAACCTCAGCTTTGGCGTATATTCAGCTGGGTAGAAGTATAAAATTTAGAGTACCTTTATGCTCTTTTTTTTTAAAAAATACAGTATTTAAATTATTGATTTTAACTTATTAATGGAAGGAATATTAACTGAACTGGAAGTTAGTCAGTGTTTGCTGAATTTTGTTATTTGCTAGTAATTACAGGTGTGGGGGGGGAGTCACATTCTTTGATTTCCTGTCCTTGCCTATTTAAGTGGTACAGTGTGAAATATTTTCTGCTTAAAAACCTCAGCTTTGGCGGCCTAAGAACTTGTATATTCAGCTGGATATAAAATTTAGTATCTTTTATCTGCTCTTTTTTAAAAAAAAATACAATTATTTAAATTGATTTTAACTGTGTTGGAAGGAATATTAACTGAACTGGAAGTTTTGACTCTGCTCTTCAGTTAGTCCCACCCACTCTCCCTGTTTTGTTTTAGTGTTAATCTTAGTGGCCTTGCTACTTGCAGCCCCTCTTGTAAATTTGTGTTTGGATACTCCTTCTGGGCCCCATCTCATTTGCTCACTCCAACTGGAGTGCAGTGAGATCATATTCTGTTCAGAGCACTCCTACCAATGTACAAAGAGCATCTGGGAAACAGAAAAAAAAAAAATTTAAGCTCGTTTCCTGCCTTTCCTGTTAAGTGGTGTAGACTATTTGTAGGCTTCTGAGCCCCCAAGTCCTTCTGTGTTGGAGGGAAGCCTTCAAGCTTAGTTTTTTTTTCCTTATAACTAGCCAGTTTTCTAGTTTCAGCACTCAAATCTGTTTCTTTGATCTCAGCACTTGTTCAGAAAAAAAAAAATTTCATCTGCTTTTACTGTACTTGTGTTTCTACCTACTTTTTTACTTTTGCATCATCTTAAAAGTACTCAATTGTATTTATTACTGCTTGGTGTAACTCATTCTAAGCCTTTTGGTTTAAACACTTGGGCTTCGGACCAGTTGTTTTGCACTGAGAGGGTTTGTGGTCTGCACTGTAGTGGCAGAACAGGTAGCTTACATCCTTCTAGGTTGGGAACTGCTGATTGAGGGCTCAGTGTCTGTTATTCTAAAAGTATATTAATTCTGGTTTAAGCACTTGGGCTTTCAGGCCAGTTATTTTATATTAAGAGGGTTTGTAGTCTGCACTCTTGTGGGAGGAGAGGCTGGACTCTGCCCTTCTGAGCTGGAAATTTCTGGTTGAAAGCTTATAGTGCATGCATATCTGAACTGCTTCTTACTGAAGTTGGTGCGCCTTGTTTGCTGTGGCATAGACTGGATTCGGGCCTGCTGGATCTAGCTTTGTTTGTGTAACTTGAGCACTAATCCAGGCATTCTCTAAAGTATTCAATTGTATTTATTACTGCTTGGTAGTAACTTGATTAAAGTGTAGCTATCATGCTAAGTCTTTTGGATTAAGCACTTGGGCTTCAGACCAGTTGTTTTACATTAGGAAGGTTTGTGGCATGCACTGTGGTGGCAGGACAGGTAGCTTTCATCCTTCTAAGTTGGGAACTGCTGATTGAGAGCCCAGTGTCTGTTATTCACTTAAAGTGTATTAGTTCGTTTGGCACTTGGGCTTCCAGGCGGATTATTTTACATTAGAAGGTTTGTAGTCTGCACTCTTGTGGGAGAAGTGGATGCCCTTCTGAGCTGGGAATTTCTGGTTAAGGTTTATAGTGCCTGAATATTTGAACTTCTATATCTTACTAGAGAGATTGGTACACGACATGAGCTAGATCGGAGCCTGAATCTAAAGCTTTGTTTATGTGTTGTTTGTTTGCTTGTTATTTCCTGGAAAGCTAATTTATTCCACCCTAATCTCATAGCGGCTTCTCCGGCCTTCTGTGAATATGGTGATATCTGCATTGCTTACTGTACTTATTTCCTTGTTTCACTTGAAAGTTACTTTGTTTGTGGTTTTATTTTAACCAAGAAGATAGAAAACCACCCGCGAATCCAAAAATAACTTGATGTGGCTGATAATCCAAAGCTGTAGCTCAATGTTACTTCAATAGTTTAATGGCATAATACTTCAACAAAGCCGCATTAGATCACAGAATTCACATATAAATCCACAAGATAGTAAGGTTGGCGAAACTTTCATCTGCTACAAATTTCAATCAGAACCTTGAATGATTCAAAAACCATAGTTTATATAGTGGTTTAGGCGCCATAAATAATTGGATGATTGTTAAATAATTAGACTTAATTTCTCAACACACTAATAGAATAAGAAATTCCTTTCTAATGAATTCCTTTCTAATGAAAATAAATTATACGATCCTATGCTGTGAACATTAGATTTAAGTTAAAAACACATAATCTGCTAAGGAATGCACAAAGCTTCCTAATATATAAATGCATACTCTTTTAAAAGTGCATGAATGCTGCAATAACAAAAAAAAAAAAAAAACTTGATCAACTGTTTCATACATATATCTACTGAGATTGATGACACTATAGAACCATAAAAATACAAATAAAATACAGTGTTGAGTATAAAAAATACAATATAATAATACAATATATAATATATAATATATATAATATGAAATATAAATTATTAAATCCCAAGTATCAAGAATACTACGTGTATGAAGGGGGAGTATGTACAATAATATGACAATGTATAAAAATGTGTATGATATGTAAAAATATAAATATAAATATGATAATAAATATAAAAATATGAATATGAATAAAAATATGAATATGGGTAAGCGTACATGACAATGTAAGATAATGACTAGAAAATTATGTAATTGATGCAATGGTAGGATATAGCCCTATATTCAACTATCCAAAATTAGGAAGGGTTTTATGCTGATGTGATCGTTTAGACCTGGTTGTGTAGTGGCATCACATAGTATTTGCCATTTGCTTTCTAAAAGTCCTAAAAAGCATTTCCAATTACCTACTGTTGTAGTGAGTGCTATAATGTCAATAATACTGAAAAGAAAGGAATGTTCAACACCTTTTTCTAGAATATGTCTACTCAGAGCATTATTTGGGTCTTGTTTTTTGATTTTTTTTTTTGATCTTTTGATTTTTTTTTTTTTTATTTTGATTTTGTAATATGTTTTTTTTGATCTTTTTTTGTAAATTGAATTTTTTTGGTCC
>NW_025059524.1:0-5770 GCF_019279795.1 Protopterus annectens
GGGCCAAGCCTGCTCTGTAAGAGATGTCTGCATTATACTGCAAACGAGATGCAAAACTACTTAGAAAGATACTCACTATTAGATCAATAAAAAAAAATTTAAAAATCTATAACGCATTAGCAATGCTGAGAATATAATAATAATATGCAAGGAAAAACTTTCCACGTGATGAAAATTCAAAGTCAAGGTAAAGAGGAGTAGCTGCTTAACAAAGAGGCATACACAAAATATCCATAAACATCAGCAGAATATATTTGGCAGGAATAAGCTGACTTGATACTGCCCACTCCATTTTACTGGGTGGGAATTTAACTTAGATCTACGACCTCAATCCAAAGTAGGATAGAATCCCACCGAAGCACATGCCAGTCTCACTATCTTAGCGGCCTACATGTGAATGTTTTTTGTGAGTCAGTGGACAACATCTGATTCACGTATGCCTTGGATTGGTAGAATTTACCTGGCAAGTGGACTAAAGAGATTAAAAGAAGCACAGAATCGCATTAGCAGGCACTGTTAGATGATCTGCAGAGTGCGGATTAAGATGAACATGAATAAAAAGTCTCCAAGGTACGCGGATACCCAGTAAAGTATTTCACAAAGTAAAAGCCTTAAAAATCGTGCTTCGCAGACCGGATAAGAGAAACTGCACTGGAAATACTCAAATATGCTATAACATTGAGATATTAGATAATACAGTTCCTTCCCGATATATGCAGTTTAAAACTACAAATGATCTGCATCTCTCAACACCAGAAAAGGGGCCCACATGAAGTATGCATAAAGTAAGCCCTGCATGCTTCAATGCAGAACACCTATGAGCAAGTGTTTCTAGACTACACTATATGAGTTAATGAGTTACCTTCATTTTATCGAAAGCCCATATGACTGAAATCCATTCAACTAATAACTCATTTTACTGACAACTGAGTGACTTTCACACACACTATAAAACGCAAAAATAGCAGGGATTCATCCCACTTCCCCAATGTAGTGACCCTAGAGTTAGTATATATAGTTAAAGGGGGATGAGAGAGCATAGAAGCGTCACATTAGAGTGTGGGGGTGAAGGAGGCAACTACCTTGTTTTGGTTTAACTGCTGGACTGTTTGTGCTAGTTTCTTCTTTTAGATAAAACTAGGTGGTGGTCTTCATCCCCATACTTTCCCCTAATGTGAAGGGATAAGCCCCCACACTGCCCTAACTTATATATACTAACTCCAAGTCTGCCATTATAATGGGGAAGGGGACAAATCCCTACTATTTTCCTTAAAGTGTAGTGAAGCACTAGCTATCAGTCAAATGAGTTGTCAGTCAAATGGGTTTCAATTAAATGAGCTGTCGATCACATGAAGGTAAGCCGAGCAAATAGAGCAAAAAAAAAAACTACATAACCCACAAGCCTAGCCAAGAAGTTATCCCCAAAGGAAAATTCAGTCAACACTTATAGTCCTGTGTCCCTCATTGACAGGGGTGACAACTGATGGCTGAGGTTTTTTTTTCGGGATAAACTCTTGGGTAGGATTGTAAGGGCCCAGGGCCATTCTCCTGGTAACCTACTATGATCCAGTAAGCAACAGAGTATTACCACCCTATTGCCCAACACAGAAGAACTGAGGTTTAGAAAACACAAGAAGTGAGGTGTAGAAAATAAACTAAGTACTTGTTTTGCTACACTGAGCATGTGCAGGGCGACGCCTTGTGAAAATGAATTTGAACTCAAAAAGCATCTAGCAGTGACATTATGCATTTGGATGAATCTTCAGCAATCCACTCATGAATTCATCGTGAAATGTAACCTATTCTGGTCTTTCACATGCAGCAGTCTACATATCTGGAAACAATGCATTATCTGAAAAGTATACAAGTTTCAATTGATTATTTTTCTAATTAGTTTTTCTTTTCTTAAGTAGGAAAACCTACCTAGAGAGGCTCTCTCGTCCAAGTCCACAGAAGAACCAGCACTTCGCAGACTAGCCGTAGCAAGCCTGCTCTGTAAGAGATGTCTGCATTATACTGCAAAAGAAAAGAAAAACGAATTAGAAAAATAATCACTATTAGATCAATAAACAAAAATTTAAAAATCTATAACAATAGCAATATGAGAATAATAATATGCAGGAAAAACTCCACGTGAAAATTCAAAGTCAGGTAAAGGGAGTAACCAACAAGAGGCATACAAAATATCCTGTTGCTCAGCAATGTGTTGGCAAGAATAGCTGAGGTATAGCACACTCCATTTTACTGAATTGGGAATTGCGCAGATACAAACCTGTCCAAAGTAAGGTAAGATGTAGAAACTTGTGCCAGTCTCACTTCTTGCTTGGCCTACATGTGAATGTTTTGTGAAGTCAGTGGACAACATCTGATTACGTATGCCTGGTTGGTAGTTACCTGACGTGGACTAAAGATTAAAGGCACAGAATACGTGTAGGCACTGTGATGATCTGCAGAGGTGCCGGATTAAGATCGAACATGAATAAAAAGGCTCAGGTACCTGGATGCCAGTGAAATATTTCACAAAGTAAAAGCCTTAAAAATCGCAGACCGGATAAGAAAACTACACTGGAAATACTCAAATATGCTATACGTAGATATTAGATAATACAGTCTTCCCCGATATGCAGTTTAAAACTACAAATGATCTGCATCTCAACACCAGAAAAGGGGGTCACATGAAGTATGCATAAGTAAGCACTGCATATCAATGCGCAGAACACCTATGAGCAAGTGTTTCTAAACTACACTATATGAGTTAATGGGTTACCTTCATTTGATCGAAAGCCCATATGACTGAAACCCATTCAACTGACAACTCATTTGACTGACAACTAGTAATTCACCACACTATAAGGCAAATAGCAGGGATTCGTCCCCTTCCCCAATGTAGTGTGACCCTGGAGTTGGTATATATAGTTAGGGGGATGTGGGGGGACAGATGTCACATTGGGGGGTGTGGGGGTGAAGGGCACACCTTGTTTGGTTTAAATGCTGTACTGTTTGTGTTACTTTCTTCTTTTAAATAAAACTAGGTGGTGGGCTTCATCCCCATACTTCCCAATGTGGGGAGCTATGCCCCCCACACTGCCCTAACTATATATACTAACTCCAGGGTCGCATTATAATGGGGAAGGGGACAAATCCCTACTATTTGCCTTAAAGTGTAGTGAAGCACTAGCTATCAGTCAAATGAGTTGTCAGTCAAATGGGTTTCAATTAAATGAGCTGTCGATCACATGAAGGTAAGCCGAGCAAATAGAGCAAAAAAAAAAATACTACATAACCCTTACAAGCCTAGCCAAGAAGTTATCCCCAAAAGGAAAATTCAGTCAACACTTATAGTCCTGTGTCCCTCATTGACAGGGGCGACAACTGATGGCTGAGGTTTTTTTTTCGGGATAAACTCTTGGGTAGGATTGTAAGGGCCCAGGGCCATTCTCCTGGTAACCTACTATGATCCAGTAAGCAACAGAGTATTACCACCCTATTGCCCAACACAGAAGAACTGAGGTTTAGAAAACACAAGAAGTGAGGTGTAGAAAATAAACTAAGTACTTGTTTTGCTACACTGAGCATGTGCAGGGCGACGCCTTGTGAAAATGAATTCGAACTCAAAAAGCATCTAGCAGTGACATTATGCATTTGGATGAATCTTCAGCAATCCACTCATGAATTCATCGTGAAATGTAACCTATTCTGGTCTTTCACATGCAGCAGTCTACATATCTGGAAACAATGCATTATCTGAAAAGTATACAAGTTTCAATTGATTATTTTTCTAATTAGTTTTTCTTTTCTTAAGTAGGAAAACCTACCTAGAGAGGCTCTCTCATCCAAGTCCACAGAAGAACCAGCACTTCGCAGACTAGCCGTAGCAAGCCTGCTCTGTAAGAGATGTCTGCATTATACTGCAAAAGAAAAGAAAAACGAATTAGAAAAATAATCACTATTAGATCAATAAACAAAAATTTAAAAATCTATAACAATAGCAATATGAGAATAATAATATGCAGGAAAAACTCCACGTGAAAATTCAAAGTCAGGTAAAGGGAGTAACCAACAAGAGGCATACAAAATATCCTGTTGCTCAGCAATGTGTTGGCAAGAATAGCTGAGGTATAGCACACTCCATTTTACTGAATTGGGAATTGCGCAGATACAAACCTGTCCAAAGTAAGGTAAGATGTAGAAACTTGTGCCAGTCTCACTTCTTGCTTGGCCTACATGTGAATGTTTTGTGAAGTCAGTGGACAACATCTGATTACGTATGCCTGGTTGGTAGTTACCTGACGTGGACTAAAGATTAAAGGCACAGAATACGTGTAGGCACTGTGATGATCTGCAGAGGTGCCGGATTAAGATCGAACATGAATAAAAAGGCTCAGGTACCTGGATGCCAGTGAAATATTTCACAAAGTAAAGCCTTAAAAATCGTACTCACAGACCGGATAAGAAAACTACACTGGAAATACTCAAATATGCTATACGTAGATATTAGATAATACAGTCTTCCCCGATATGCAGTTTAAAACTACAAATGATCTGCATCTCAACACCAGAAAAGGGGGTCACATGAAGTATGCATAAGGAAGCACTGCATATCAATGCGTAGAACACCTATGAGCAAGTGTTTCTAAACTACACTATATGAGTTAATGGGTTACCTTCATTTGATCGAAAGCCCATATGACTGAAACCCATTCAACTGACAACTCATTTGACTGACAACTAGTAATTCACCACACTATAAGGCAAATAGCAGGGATTCGTCCCCTTCCCCAATGTAGTGTGACCCTGGAGTTGGTATATATAGTTAGGGGGATGTGGGGGGACAGACGTCACATTGGGGGGTGTGGGGGTGAAGGGCACACCTTGTTTGGTTTAAATGCTGTACTGTTTGTGTTACTTTCTTCTTTTAAATAAAACTAGGTGGTGGGCTTCATCCCCATACTTCCCAATGTGGGGAGCTATGCCCCACACTGCCCTAACTATATATACTAACTCCAGGGTCGCATTATAATGGGGAAGGGGACAAATCCCTACTATTTGCCTTAAAGTGTAGTGAAGCACTAGCTATCAGTCAAATGAGTTGTCAGTCAAATGGGTTTCAATTAAATGAGCTGTCGATCACATGAAGGTAAGCCGAGCAAATAGAGCAAAAAAAAAAATACTACATAACCCTTACAAGCCTAGCCAAGAAGTTATCCCCAAAAGGAAAATTCAGTCAACACTTATAGTCCTGTGTCCCTCATTGACAGGGGCGACAACTGATGGCTGAGGTTTTTTTTTCGGGATAAACTCTTGGGTAGGATTATGAGTCCCAGGGCCATTCTCCTGGTAACCTACTATGATCCAGTAAGCAACAGAGTATTACCACCCTATTGCCCAACACAGAAGAACTGAGGTTTAGAAAACACAAGTGAGGTGTGGAAAATAAACTAAGTACTTGTTTTGCTACACTGAGCATGTGCAGGGCGACCCCTTGTGAAAATGAATTCGAACTCAAAAAGCATCTAGCAGTGACATTATGCATTTGGATGAATCTTCAGCAATCCACTCATGAATTCATCGTGAAATGTAACCTATTCTGGTCTTTCATCACTCACAATTCTATTATAATGAGCTCCTCAGACTGTCACTATTTTCATTGGTTTTAACTTAGATGCTTGAATGTTATTGGTCTTTTTAAATGTATTTGCTTATATAATGCTTAATTAGTTAATTCATTTTGTCTGATGAAGTCTAAGCTACAGGCTGACGCATGTTTCTG
>NW_025059525.1:0-6495 GCF_019279795.1 Protopterus annectens
AAAACATTGTTATTAATCATTTTTTAAATATATAGCTGTAATACTGAATAATTCTCTTATAGAAACACATATATAATAAATATTTCATCTGTTAAGAAAATATATTTATAAGTAACAATACATATATTAGATACTAACTTAATTGCTTTTATGTTCAACCACTAAAACCATTTTTATTTAATCTTATCTGCCTTTAAATGAGGCAAGCTCCTTAGAGAAATCTTGTCATTGATACCAGGAAAAACTGTGGCATTCAACACCAGACTGGTGTCTGGTTCTTTTCAATGAGAAGGTATCCTGTGACATTTTTATTGGGTTATACAAGATGGTAACTGCATTACAGTTGTCTAATGCTATTTAAGTTACTGGGATGATTTTGCTATTTTTGAGTGACAGTACATTAGAGATTCTCACACCTGTCTTACTATGGTAGCTTACTACTAAAAGCCTTGATTTGTAGTGTGAGATCATGCCAAAAAGATATACCAAGGTATTCAGATAGCCTGTGGAAGGAAATAGCGTCTGTATTTTTTATTTTTTTTTTTATTTTGTGTGTTCATTAAATAAAAGAACCTGGCTTCCTGAACAGTTTGCACACAGGGCTGCGGTAAATTTAAAATACATAAAGATACAATAACATTTTAAAAAACATATGGGCAATTTAGTGTAGCCAGTTAACCAACATGTTTGGAGCTGGGAACAATCAAATCAGAATACCTTGAGAAGATTTATGTAGATAAGGGAGAATATGCAAAACATCACAAAGTGTTTAGTGGTGAGTGTGTATATATGTGTGTGTGTGTGTGTGTGTGTGTGTGTGTGTGTGTGTGTGTGTGTGTGTGTGTGTGTGTGTGTGTGGCTTGTGTGTGTGTATATATATATATATATATATATATATATATATATATATATAGACAGAGAGAGCGAGAGAGAGAGACAGCTATAGAGAGATATAGAATATATAGATAGATATAGACAGATAGCTATATAAAGATATATACATATACATATGTACTCCCTTACAGACTTCAAAACTGAAAAATCATTTAACAGAAAAAAAAACTGTAAAACTGTGAAGTACTGAAAAAAAAAGAGTCCATCAAAATAAGTATCACCAGAATTCCACATCCCCAACCAAAATGCATTTCTAAGTCTGTAGGAAAAGTAATAACATACATGTACTGGTGTATTTTCCATAAATCTTCATTACCTATTTCAGTTTTTAGGACACCTGCATACACTTCGGTGTGCCATGTGGATTCTGAGCTATTCATGCAGCTCTGTTTTTGCATGCTACATATTACTTCTTTGCATATCTGCTTTACATGGTCATTCTTGGACTGATAACATAGCTGTATTGTATTATATTCCTTACTTGCAAGTCTCTAGTAATACTTTCTGACACAGGATAAATGTGTATACTTGTACATATGTGTGTGATATATATATATATATATATATATATATATATATATATATATATATATATATATATATAAAATATATATATATATATATATATATATATATATATATATATATATATGTCCACAAACAGTGAAATAAACTCATAGTAGTAAATGCACAAGCACATAGTGGAATGTTGAGCCCTGTCCGTAGTACTTACACAATTAGATTCCCAGTCCCTGTGTCCCTATTATACATTCGAATTGCTGCAATATCGAACGTTTAAGCAAAGCGCAGTGTGTCTGTGCATCGCTGCTCTCCTCCGAGCATAGCTTACACATCATATTCAGTCAAATAGAGAAAAGCATGCGGAATCAATGTAAGTGTCAATAGTGTAGGGTTCAGAGCATCCGCCTAGCAAGCAGGCATTCACAGTTCGAGCACAACAATAGCATGTATAATTTTCCATGTGGAATGAATGTCATTTTGCCGTAAAACCGACATAAGAGTATTGCATGAGATATTTAACTTAAATATCATTCAAGCAAAGTGGAACTGTAAAAATGAATAAGATAGTAGTAAGCAGGTGTAAGCACAAATAAGCAGCGGTAAACACATATAAGTACCAGTAAGCAAGTCTGAGTGCAGATACATGGGTTTAAGCAGTGCCCAGCATAGGAAAGGTATATAAGTATATACAGATATGCATACATACACACACACACACACATTTTATATATATATATATATATATATATATATATATATATATATATATATATATATGTATATATATATACATAATATGTACAAATGAAAGTTATCAAATGACCCATATATATATATGTATATATATATATGGGTCTACTTCATACAATTAACATATTTAATTTGATGAAATTTCATTGTTGACACTTTTTGCTACACATTTCTACAATTATTGCAAGAAAATGGAATATGTTACTGCAGTGCATGGTTAGAATATATAGTTATGTCACATATGATAGTTAACTTGATGTAATATTGCTAGTAACAGAAAATAGTAAGTATTGTATAACTATATATTGTAACTCAGGGATGCAGTAACATATTCCATTTTCTTGATAATAATACTTGTAGCAAATGAATGTCAGCAATGAATTTCATCATTTGGTCTCAGGCAAATGAATGTCAGGCAAATGAAAGTTAGGTCAAAAGAAGTAGGCCCATATATATATATATATATATATATATATATATATATATATATATATATATGAAGAAAGAACGATGTAACAATGGGCAGGAGTGAGCAAAGCACTGCTACTCACACCATAGGCAGGATACTACCAGTGGAAGTAAGATTGCTGATTTGCTAAGTCTACTTTACACACAGAGGGTGGTCCCTGTTGGGACTACCCAAAAATTGATAGGCTATTTGGCCATCCAACCATTACACAAGCAAGGGCAGGTATGTTCAAGGACTAAGTGGTGGGAGAGCCTGAGAATACATGGGTTGGGACAACATACATGTAGGGCCCCTAACGCTCGGCAGAGGGCAATGTGTGGAGGTGTGTCATGGCTGCGATAACAAGTAGACAATGGATGGTATGCATGTATTTTGAACATGGGTGGGGTGGAGGAACTATGGAGCCAGGCGTGCCAGGGTTGGATGGTCTGGTTTTAATTACACCTCCCAGTGGAGGTCAGCGAGTTCGTTATAAGTATATATGCATACACACATGCAGACAACAATATGTAGAAGTACATTCTCTGTAACACATTCATTCCATTTGCAGACATAAATAACATGAATGTGCCCTTACAAACCTCGACAGTAGATAGATTAATAGGTTGTGCAGAAGAGGGATGGGACAAAACTGCTAAAACACAGAGGTGTGTACAATGTCCAAAGTCAGTGCTGTGCTGAAAAAAATCAAATGTGAGAACAGTTCCACACATGGAATCATTCCTATGATCTGCCTTCTATGGCAATGCCAATTACTAAACTGGTCTATTTGAAGAAATACGCCAAACACGTACATAAGTAGGCTCTCGTGTAATGTGTTCATTACCACATAGTCATACATAGTAATTTATTGTAGTGTCATGTTAAAGGGATTAAGGATGTAATGAAGTATAGAGTCTAATCCTGACACAAATACATGTGTGTCCCATGTGGGACAACCCAAAAATTGCGTATGGTAATCTTTTGATCTCTCATGTCATCAGTGTTTGTGGACTAAATGTCTGGGAGTTCTGTGGATACGTGGAGTGGGTCAACCGATGGGATGGGTCTATAGGAGTAGGGAGTGGCCAATGTGTAGTGGTGTGAATACACCGCAAATCCAACTGGAGAATGGATGACTGCAGTGTTAGGCAGGCATTGGGGTGTGTGTTCGAGGAACCAGGAGCCATGGGTATATGGGTATATATGCAAATGAAGCAGCACAGCAATAGTGTATTGGTTAGAGCAACCACCTAACAAACAGACATTATCGTACCTAATCCCACTGTATCACATACCATTTACCATCGGCAATCTGTACATGAACATATTGCAACATCTGTCCACTGTATAACCTGCAACATATCAATTAAAGGTTAACTGGAGTGAAGTGTCAGTTACATAATGAATAAGGCACTAGTAAGCAGGTCAAGCATATATAAATACCAGTAAGCATGTGTAATGCTTTGGGTATGTATTGTTTTACAGACACATATATATATATATATATATATATATATATTATATATATATATATGTGTGTGTGTGTGTGTGTGTGTATGTGTGTGTGTGTGTGTGTGCTTATGCGTTGATATACACAGATATACAGCTATGATAGGGAACAGCACACAAGACTGACATACGTACACAGGCTAGACCAATGGAAGTGAAGAGCCCAAGCAAGAAACATGAAACACGTAACCTGACCTTCCACCCCCCCCAGCCAAAATTGGGAAACATACACACAAACAATGTAAAGAGTCCACTGCTCCCCAGACCACAGGCAGAATACAACCAGTGAGGTACACAGTGCACCTGTGAATTCTAATCTTGGAACACAGACAGAAGCTTCCCTTGCGGGACACCCCAAAAACTGACAAAACCAAAACAAAGTGATAGACCGAACATTCAGCCTGGGATGTATACATACTCGGAATACAAGGGTGGGAAACCCTGATGACCCATGGGCCGAGACAATTGTATGAAATGGGTCCCATGATGTGGAGAGTGGGCAGTGTGTAGTGGTGTGTCAGAACAGACCAGGACCCAGAGTAAGGATGGCTGCTGTTGGAGGCGCGGGTGGGGGAACAATGGGTAGTTACTTATGGGTCTAGGTGTGCAGGTGTTGGCTGATGTGGGCCTATATGTACAGCCCTAGAGATGTGATGTATTCGACTGGGCAGGGCATGCGGCCCAATGAGCAGCCACCCCACTATGGGTCCCACTGCAAAGTGCAATCCTATGCGCTGGCGAGAAAGAATAACCGGTCATAAGGCGTATCCATGGCGCCGAAGGTATGTGTGGTAGCCTGCCATCTGCCCGCCGACCAGAGATATGCCTCTCTCCTCTCTTAGCCAGTACCAAATGTAATGCATATGCGCTGCAGGAATAGAATATGCAGATAAATGCCCGCATATGAAATATGTATGCGGACGCCATGGACCCATGCATTTGTGAGATATATATGTATATATGTATCATCATCCTCCATCTCTCCTCCTCCTCTCATAATATATATATAAATATATATATAATATATATATATATATATATATATATATATATATATATATATATATATAAATATAAATATACATGTATACATACATATACAGCTATATCTGTATATAGTAATGTAAATAGATATATATGACTGTAAATATACACATGTATATAGCTAGGAAATGATACAGCCATTACGGATAACATATGTTCACAGGCCGTGCATATGGGGGTGAGGGGTCCAATAAACAAATGTGTAACATATAACATCAACCCCCCCCCCCCCCCACTAGGCCAGTGAGACATACAGACACACAATAAAGGTAAACACACAACTGCTTCCCAGACCACCAGCAGGATAATACCAGTGGGAGAGACCTGCCAGTTCTAATCTTGAAACATAGACATCGATGTCCCTTGTGAGACACCAAAATTTAATGATCGGAGGCAGTCCTGGCAATGACTTATCAAACCAGGCTGTAGATGTACACGGACCAGTAAGTTCTGCAAGCCTGATAACCCATGAATTGACACAACGTATGATATGTGCCTCGACACGGGGAGAGTGGGCAGTGTGTAGTGGTGTGTTTATACCCCACCTGCACCCACAGTAAGGATGAGTGCTGTAGAGGAGTGGCAGGTGGGGGAACTATTGGAATGCAATTATGGGCCTAGGTGTGCAGGTGTTGGCTGGCACAGTCATATTAGGACCGCCCCGGGGATGTAAGCAATATTCTGAAATGGGCATAGCTGACAGCCATACCTCTCAACCCCTAAGAGCACATCCACTGGACAGGCCACAACCACTGGGGGAACAAATAGGGACCATACCTCTGAACTGTCCCCGAATTCCAGGGATGTCCCTGATGTCAACCCAGTTACTAACTCTGTCCCACTTAAACCCTCCTAAAACTAGTGACATTTGGAGGAAAGGTGGTGAATTACACGTAATGAATAACGACAATTATTAGGAGTTAAAAACATCAAATACCTCAGAAAATGTGTATGAATTCATATGCTCTGAGTCTGTCGATGTGTCAGGTTAATAGCACAAATAATGTAAATGTGTCCCTGTTGTTGTTATGCTGTGTCTCTGATTCTTTTTGTATTTTTCCCCAACCGTATGAGAGGTCTGATAGGTACATAAAGTACAAATTCCACTGACAACCTTAGAAAGATGATTACTTGTTTGTATTGAAGAGTGCTAGCCAGATTGGTGCAGATTGTAAGAGGAACATACCAATAATATGAATCAAACTCTGGACAGGCTGTGGATTCGATTACATGTAATCCGATGTAATAGGCATCACAAGGTAATATCATACTCCTCCACAGGGGTGTGAGTGTCAGATGCAAACACCAAAACAGTATTTGCAAGT
>NW_025059526.1:0-5486 GCF_019279795.1 Protopterus annectens
TGACGAGGATGGACAGGATTAGGTGTTTGGGCCCCCATGGTGCCTGGGAGGAGGGATGCAGAGTATATTGGGAAAAAGATGCTAAGGATGAAGCTGCCAGGTAATAGGAAAAGAGGGTGGCCTAAGATAAGGTTTATGGATGTGGTGAGAGAGGACATGCAGGTGGTTGGTGTGACAGAGCAAGATGCAGAGGACAGGAAGGAGTGGAAACAGTTGATCTGCTGTGGCGACCCCTAACGGGAGCAGCCAAAAGAAGAAGTCTAGTCCAGATACAGATTTGCTGTATGCAGGACTGTTTGTAAGCTCCTGAGGCCCCTAAGCCTTTCTGTGTTAGAGGGAAGCCTGCCAGCTTATCAGTGGGAGTGGTAAGCACTAGGTAACCTACCTACCACATAAGGAGTGGTTTCTGGCCCAGAAACTGTAGTTATTGGCCGTTTGGTCAAATTTTCCATCTCTTTCACCTTTCAGATTTAAAAGCCCATATTTGCACTTGTTTCTTTCCTGTAACTAGTCTAGTTCAGATACAGATTCTTAGTTTTAGCACTTGAATTTGCTTATTTGTGCTCACCACTTGTTCAGAACTTGTTGTAAGCACTAAATAAGCTACAAATTACTACAGCACTCAGCCTTCCTCATTACCTAGAGGAAAACAGTTTTTGTACTTACTTTCCTCACTTGCTTAGAGAAAAACAGCTCTTAGGTTCATAGGTTCATACTAGGCTATCTGCCCAAGGGCATTTATAAGCCTAGCCCAGAGTTTTGTGGCTTTCACCACCCCTTTAGTTTGGAGGATACTATGCCCATTATTTTGCTGTGCCTCTGTCAAGCAGTGACACTGAGATAATCCCTGGGGTATATCTGCGATCTCCCATCCATTGGTCAAGATTTCTCTTGAACAAAGCCAGCGAGGTGCTCTGCCTCACATGTACCGGGATTTGTTCCACAGCATAGGGAGTCTCTGGGTGATGAATCTGTCCCTCCAGCACGTCCTATTAATAACCGTGTCAAGGTTTAAGTCTCCGTTGTAGTTCTGAGGGATCTAGATTTTTTGAGGTGAAGCATGTTCATCAATTCTGGGTTAGACATGGCCTTGTATGTCAGGCACAGGTCACCTCTGAGCAGACGGTAAGCCAATGAATAGAGCTGGAGTTCCTTCAGTCGGGCAGCATAGGACATATTTTTGAGACCCTTTATCCTTTTGGTGAGGAACTTTTTGGGCCTTTCCAGTTGCTGCAGGTGTCGTGTCAGATACATTCCGAATGGGGCATTGTACTCAATCATTGGTCTGATGAGTGATGAGTACAGGGGGACGATGACCTCCCTTGATCTAGATGTGAATCCCTTCATGATCAGGTGGGCAATGTAGAAGGTCTTCCTAACTACTTTGGCAATGTGAGTGTCAAACGAAAGGTTACTGTCAACCTGGGTCCCCAGATCCCTGATAACCTCTTCTGTGCTTAGTGGGTTGCCATATGGTATCTAGGGGTAACCTTGTTTTCAAGGGTATGACTATGCATTTTTGGTGTTTAACTTTAGGCCATGGCTCTGGCACCAGTTTTCCGTTTCTATGAGACCCTTCTGAAGGATATCTGTGGCCAGATGTGTTCTCAACTATAGGCGCCTAGTTTGCAGTCATCTGCAAATTTTGTCAGCCATAATCCTCTGTGTTGCTTGTACTTCTGAAAAGTGAATGCCGAACGAGGTGGGCCCAGGACTGAGCCCTGTGGGACACCACTTGTGACAGGCTGAGGTCTGACATGGCGCCAGCAACTCTCTGACCCTGTGGTTCTGTCACTTAGCCAGTTTGCAACCCATCTTTGTGACGTGTGGGTTTTACATTTAAGCTGATGGGTTTTCAATGATACCTGGTGGGGTGTTATTATTAGAAAGCCTTTTGCCAGGTCAGGTAGGCTGTGGCAGACTGCCTTTCCCTCATCAATGGCCTTGGTGACTGTTTAGAAAAAGTCAACCAAGTTTAAAAGGCATGATCTGCCTTAGAAATGACTGGATCGGATCAAAGTCTGCAGAGTCCCTGTCTTTGTTGGAGTTCCATTATGATCCTCTCCATAGCTTTTGCAGATCAGGCTTGTCAAGCTGATACGATGTTCAGGGTCGGTGGAGGCACCACCCAGCACTGTGAAGTGGGACCACAGTTGCGTACACCACTCCTTGGGCACGGCCAGTATCCTGAGGTGAGGCTAAGATTAAACAGCTGCCCTGGCCTTTCACGGGTTTAATTTCTCATTGGAGTTAATGGAGCCTGGCCGGGGGACACATCTGGTCCCATGGATGCTGTGAACTTGCCTTGGAGAAACAGTTCTCTCCTGGCGTTAGAATGTTTGAGGCTACAATCCTCTGGTATAGATGTCTCACCTTTTTGGGGGGAGGGAGGTTGCACTGAACCCTGTCATGATATGTTGCTTGTGTCTGTGGGTTGATAATTTTTACATCATTACGAACTAGTCTGGGCATATCTGGAGTTTCCTCCCAGGTTTCTTATAGCTAAAAGACCTTATGATTGTCTTTTTGAGTCCTTAGCGACTTTTCTCTCCAAAATTTGCCTCGGATGATTTTATAGAGAGATCTCAGTTTTACTTATAATGATCAAGATGTCTTCCCTTTAAGAGTTTTGCTCTATCTTGTAGTAACTTCACTCCTTTGTTTGCCTGCTTGTTTATGGCTGGGGTCCACCAGATTGGACACTTGCCTTTGGTACAAAGAGTCTGTTTTGTTTGGGATTGCCTAATCCATGCAGTCCTGTAGGTGCTGGTAGAAGGCATTTGTAAGTGATTCAGCCAGCAGTAATGGTTTCCGCAGGCTCGGGGGGCCTTAAAAGAGACCACACCAGTCTTTAGAAGTGTGAAGTCGGCTTTTGAGAAGTTCTTCACTGTGGTCTTTTTTATCTCGGGTGGGGGCGGGATGTGGACTTCCAGTGAGATTAGTTTATGGTCTGATCTCACCAGTGAGGGGTATACTTCCGGTGTTGAACATTGTGACCCCATGTTCATGATGATGAGATCTAGTATGTTTTCTCCTCTTGTGGGGATGGTGACTAGTTGTTCCATGGCATTTGAGTTTATGAACTCTAGGAACCTTTGGGCTAGAGTGTTGGGGCTTGAGTAGTGATCCCAGTCTATATTCGGGTAGTTGAAGTCACCTAGTATGATGGTGTTTGGAGATACATTTATCCCCTCCAGTGTTTTCAGGAAAGCTATGTGAGGTTCCTGAGATTGAGAGGGTGGCCTGTAACATGCTACAAATTGCAGAGCAGTCTTGCCTATGGTTAATTGCACCTGGATGGTCTCCGATGCATCCAACCTTGAGGTGTGGGTGTCCTTGATGAATATAGACACCCCCCCTCCTTTCTTGGTGTTGTCCGGATTTTGGGGCCGGAACGCATGATATGAGGTAAAACCTGTTAGTGCCGGGGTGCTCTCGGGAGCCTTGAACCAGGTTTCAGTCACAGCACAGACATCGATGTTCTCCATACTGAGAAGGGCCTCGAGTGCATGCATCTTGAGGTTGAGACTTCTGGCATTGAGCAGCATTACCCTTAGTAGTCTTGTACTCACTTTCCTCACTTGTCTAGAGGAAAATAATTTTTTATTCAGGCATGTCCATGGATCAGCTCCCAGTGTTCTCTCCTGTCTATCTGATGAATCTGGGCATCTTGGGGCAATGTAGCAGTTGCCTCAAGTACACAGACAACCCTCTCCTCCTACCACCCAACACTACAACCTGTGACAGATGCACTTATCTAGCCAAACTGGAGGTAAAGCTCTCTCCGACCAAGACTGAACTTGACAGTCAAGAGGAGAAGATAAACACTTGCACCACACCACACTCATCACATAGTTCTACTAAACCTACACCACCAAAATCCACACATAGAAACACAAAAACATTTGTGGAGGCCCTCAATAGTAATCTGCTCAAGCAACAGAGACCTCCAAAGCAGAAACTCAAGCAACCTCCACCCCCCAACACAATCCAAATGACACATAGCCCACAGACTCAGTGTGCCAATAAACCACAGCCCATAAGGCAAAACAACGTACCCAACACACTAGTCATAGGTGACTCTATAGTCAGGCACACTGATGTCCCACTCACCAGGCTAAACAAGGAGAAGGTTACTGTCAGCTGCCTGTCGGGTGCCAGGATCTGCCACATAACCTAAGCACTCAAGTCACTCCACAACAAGTACAAATATGACTCAGTCATTGTCCATGTTGGTGTGAATGACCTAAGACATACCTCCCTGGACTATATGAAAAGAGACATGGAAGAGCTCTCCGATCTTGTAACCCAGGCAGGTACAACCCTAGCCCTGAGTAGCATCCTGCCATCGCCCAGAATGATACAGCAGTACAAGGACAAAATGATTGACCAACAATTGACTAAGCTTCTGGTGTCATTCTAAGGGGATCCAGTATCTGTCTGCCTGGGATGACATGGTCGACAGACCATGATGCTTTGCCAGAGATGGCCTGCACCTACCACCCCTGGGGATTCCCGATACTGGCTAAGGCTCTTGCTGCCACTATAGTGCCTTTTTCAGGCAAGATAAAAATGACAAATTCACCACCTTAACAGGAACAGGCAAGCAAATACTGAGGGTAATGCTACTCAATGATAGAAGTCTAAATCTCAAAATGCACTCCATCGAGGCACTCCTTAAAATGGAGAACATCGATATCTGTGCAGTGACTGAGACCTGGTTCAAGGCTCCAGACCACACCCCTGCATTACCACACTTTTTAGCCACCTAACCTGGTCCGGAACACCAAAGGCAGAGGTGTGTCCATATTCATTAAGGATATCCACACCTCCAGGCTAGTTGCTCAGCATAATGCATCTGAGGTTATCCAAGTGCAACTAACTCTGGGCAAAACTGCAATCCAAATAGTAGCTTGCTACAGATCCCCCACTATGCCCCAGGATTTCCACTCCTCTTTTCTTAATATACTGGAAAATATTAGGGTTCAACCAAACACCCTAATAATGTGTGATTTCAGCTACCCCATCATTAACTAGGAAAGCTACTCATGTACCAACTCCTTCGCTCAACGCTTTCTGGAATTCATAAATTCCAATGCCCTGGATGAAATTATCCACACCCCCACCTGGGGCAACAGTATCCTAGACCTATTCATTACCAACATGAGTGACCAGTGTTCCACAGCTGAAGTCAATTCCTCGTTGGTCAGATCCGTCCATAAGCTAATCACCCTAGATATCCACATCCCGCCCCCACTCCCCATTAAGGAAACCAGGGTAAAAATTTCTCTAATGCCAACTTCATGCCTCTTAAGACAGAAGTGGTGAACTTCATGACACCCATGCAGATGGACAATACAGTTACGACTGCCAGATCCTACACAGATGCACTCTATAAGCACTTACACGAGTGCATGGATCGTGCCATCCCAAACAGAACCAAGATGCTATCCTCCAAAAAAAGGAAGCCAATCTGGTGGTCCCCA
>NW_025059527.1:0-5442 GCF_019279795.1 Protopterus annectens
ATGCCTTTACCTAGTATAGGCTGAGGTAGGCTGTATGAACTTTTCTGCCAGTCATCCATGGTTCAAGTGAATTACAGTAGTCCATACTGGCATTAGTAGGTGACTACCCTGACGAAAACAAAACTGGATGGGTCCAGTGTTTGAAGATTTCCACATATTTATTAGATCCACATAACTTTTTCCATGGCTCATATATGACTAGTCCATGCTTATGGGTCTGTTGATGGTCCACCTTTATGTAGAGGGATCTACAGTCCTGCATCTCTAAGGATGGCTTCTCCGTCTGGAGACCGTGGCTGAATAGAGGTTCTAGTTTGCCTGACATGTCATGTATCAACCATGAAGGCATCCCCTGGATATTATCAGGGCCCATTGCTGTAGTGTGTGTTTAGCTCTGGAGAGGGCAGGAGAACCTGATTACACACAGTAGGGGGATAAAGTGGTAGAGGGTATTCTGTGCAGTAACTAAGTTATCTCGAGTCATATGGACTTCTGTCTTCTACTCTAACAAATGTTAAGGTAACACTTTTAGCAGTTACTGTCCTGTACTCTTTTATCTTGAGTTTGCTAACTAATGCTAGCCATTTAAATGTTTCTATCAAGGCTTTTCTGTCTTCTACTATAAGGTTGGAGAGGTATGCCTTCTAGTTCATAGGTGGCTTATGGGCAGGCACTGTGCTATTGGGCCTAGCCCATGCCTGTAGCCATAACGATTCCATGGCTATTGCTTCCCACAAATATTTACTCTCCCGGACACCTGTCTAGCAGGCTACTGATGTGATCCCCAGGGTGAATTTCCTATCTCCCCATCCAATCGCCAAGGCTTCTTGAAGACATATATGGGCAGCTCATTCCAGAGAGCATCAGAGTCTCTGTCAGAAACCCGCCCTCCGCATGATTCATCGTGATGACAAGGTTAGCATTCCTGGAGCATGTGGCCCTCAGAGGGATTGGGATTAGCATGTCCAGTACAACCGATTTGACATGGCCTTGTATGTTGAGCAAGAGATCGCCTTCTCATGAGTATATATGCGACCTATATAGCTGAGTTTCTTTAGGATGGTCAGCATAAGGCATCTGCTTTTAGGCCTGCGGGATTCTTTTGTGAGTATTTCTGTGGCCTTCTAGTTGTTGCAGATGTCTCTCAGGAGGTATTACACCAAAACAGGGCATTGTATCTATAATGGGTATAATGAGTAATGAGTACAGAGGGACAATGACCTCATTTTTCTAGATGAAAAGCCCTTAGTGATGAGGTGTGCCACGAAGGATTTTCTAAACTGTTGTGGCTATGTGGTTATCAGCAGAGACCACTGTCCACCTGTGTCCCTAGGTCTCTTTATCACACTTTCGGTAAATGAAATGCCACCTATGTGTTAATTCACAGGTTCGTGGTTTTTCCCAAAGGGGACAACTATACATTTTTGCTTTTAGCTTTGAGCCCATGGCTTGGCACCAGGCATCTGTTTCTGTGAAGTCCTTTTGTAATATATCCACACCACCATTTGGGATTCAATAATGGCTCCAGCTTGCAGTCATCTGACTTTGTAAGCTGTGAGTCCCTTAGTTGACCTGTACTTCAGGGAGGAAGTAGATGCCAAACAAGAGCATCCCAGCAGACAGAACCTCTGTGAGGCAACACTTGTCAGCTGTCTGAGCTGATTTGGAGTCTGCTACTTTCCAGTGTGTGTGTTCTGTCAGTAAGCCAGTTTGCAAAACCCATCGAGTGACGTAGGGATTAATGCCCAGCTTGCAGCCATTCTATGATCATAGAGTAGATAGTGTCAAGCCTTTGTTGAGGTCCGCAGGCTGTGGAACCACCTTACCCTTGTCCCTGGTTCTGGAGACTGAGTCAAGAAGTCGATCAGGTTCAGGGAGGCAAGTCGGCCCTTCACAAACCCAAACTTGGTGGGGTCCAGTGTTTGAAAGCTGCCAATATCTTTGTTTATAAAAGCCCCATGATAATACATTCCATGGCCTTGCAGATTAGGGGTCGTCAGACTGATGGGATGATAGGCTCCCAGGATCCAGTGGATTCCTCTCAGGAGTGGGATGATCAGTAGCTGGGAAGCACAGTCTCTGTAGTACTGAAAACCCGAGGTGTTATACTGAAATGTCATGGAATCACAAGCAGTGAATGGCTTTTATTGCATGTATATTCTAGGACTCAGGATGGTCTTTGTGCCTAATTATCATAGCCAGTACAACTTTATACATACATAAATAAGTAAAGAGACATACATATTCCCAGAAATTTCAGTTTCCAATTATTTTACACAATAAAGTAAACAGGAGCAAGCAGACACACAGCTTCCATGTGAAGTTAGTAGTTTTGTTGACATTTGACCTGTTTCATAACTTTATCCATATGTGAAGGTTATTAGAACCAGATATTTTCGATGTAGCAGGTCGAAAATGAAACAATCTAAATCACAAGTGAAATCAAGTTTGATATTTTGTTGCAAAAAGGAAAACTGCTGATGAATCACTACACTGAAAAACATCTATAATACATGCTCACTAGTTCAAGGAACACCATTGCACATAAAACTAACAAACAATAGAGAGATACTTCTATACTTAACACTTACAGCCCACTCTATTTTTGCATATAATAAGCTTGGGTTTAATTGAGATATTCTTTTTACCCAATTTAACACAGGACACTCTATTAAACAGCTTATTTATATTTATACATTTTACATATGTACATACATACACATATTTCAGGCATGAGCAAAATGCCATTCTTTTAACAAAGTTGTAATTATAGTTTGACCTAATTTCCACTTTTTATATTCTTTCAACTATCATCTTGTTTGGAATTCCATTTCTGGATTTCGCCCAACTGTTTGACATTCCTTCTGGAAGGGGTATGATTCTTTATTCCTATGTTTACAATTTTTGGTTTATCTCTTGCACCATGGAGCACAGGTTACTTAACTCAAAAGGGTCTGTCAGCCTCCCATTTGTGCATGGTTATCAAGCTGCACCATTGGGCATGCCACAAACAATTAAACAAACAGCTGACTAAAGAAATAAAGGGGAAAAAATAAATGATTTTAGACTGAGGTTAAGTTTTGTAATTCAAGGTGGTACCTTGGACAGTACAGCACACATCTGTCAGAGTTGTTTTGATTACATGCTTCTTTCAGCTTTCTTTTCCCGGTTGGGGGTTGCCCAAGTGGGATCACCTGTCCATCACATGATTGGCAGTGGAGTTTTATGGTGTCGAAAGGTTGCCAGCCCGGCACCCAACCTTCCACACAGGAAGGCACACACACATGCACACACCTCCCACACCTTAGGGCCAATTTAAATTATTTAATCAATCTACCTACAGTATGAAGTTCTTTGGGATGTAGGGAGGAGAAACCTAATACCACGACCATAGGGAGGACATGCAGACTGTGCTACAGGCACCCCAGCTGAGAAATCTAACCAGAGAACCTCTTTACAGTGAGATGGCAATGCTAACGCTGCACCACCATGGTACATGCTGAAGTAAAACAATTAAAATGTTTGTTTACAGGTACCTTGCACAGGTGTGAGTATAGAGCTGAGTACTCTTACAGGACATAAAACACAGTGGGGTATTCTAAAGCTGAAAAATAGCACAGTGTGTAAGTTAAACTATGCAGTCCAGTGTTGACATAGCAGGATGTTGCAATTCAGAGATATCTGTATCACAGTCATGGTAGTATGATAATTGATGTGGTCAGTAGTATATATTAATGAACATATAATGACATTCAAATGAGATGGCTTATAGAAATACATTCATCGATAAACTAATGTTTTTGTCTGCATGTATATTCTATATGCAGCATGTTTACATTAATAAAAAGTGGAACACATGTGTTGAGAGACAGCTTTACAAGACTATTCCTGCACAAATATACAGAGCTGAGTATATTTTTCTGTATTATTCTATTATTATAGAGTTAAATTGTTGTATTAGATATCTGTTGTCTTACTGTTCTGCAAATATACAGAGATCAGTATATATTTTTTTGGTTTTATAATTTGCACTCTGATTCCTCACATCTCTGTTGAAACTTTTCCCCACTCCCCCTCCCTGTTCTTGGTTGTAGTTTAAATTTGGTGACTTTTGTAGTGCCTGTCCCACTGTAGATTTGATCTAGGACACTCCCCCAGTCCCATCTCTTTACCGCATTCTACCTAATAAACCCTTTCTGCACTTGCTTTTAGTCCTTTTTAATTTAATTACATTTTTTCAAACTGTGTGTGGACTAATATTGCTACATACTCAAGTGTGCCAGCTTGCACTGCATGTGAATTGTTTTTACTACTGTTTTTGCTACTTTTCTAAAATAAATAAATAAATAAATAAATTGTAAGCCTGTTTCCTACCTTTCCTGTAATTAGTGTTCCAGATAAAGATTTGCTGTATCCAGGACTATTTGTAAGTGCTTCTGGAACCTCCCCCAAGCCTTTCTTGTGTTGGAGGTAAGCCTTCCTAGCTTATCGAGAGGTGGGAGTGGTAGGCACTAGGTAACCTGTCTACCCACATAAGAAGTGGTTCTGGGACCAGAATTTGGTAGTTATTAACAGTCGTTTGGGTGGTCTTACATCTCTTTCAACTTTCTGATTTGAAGGCCTGCATTTGCACTTCTGTTTCTGTCCTGCCAACTCCTGGGTCCATCATCATTTGCTCACTCAAAAAAAAAAAAATGTATCTGCTTTTTACTGTATTCTGTGTTTCTTCCTACTTTATTTTGCTTTTGTAGTCATCTTAAAAGTACTCAATTGTATTTATTACTGCTTGAGTGTAACTCTCATTCTAAGCCTTTTAGTTTTAAGCACTTGGGCTTCAGACCAGTTGTTTTACATTAAGGAAAGGGTTTGTGGTCTGCACTGTAGTGGCAAAGAGACAGGTAGCTTACACATCCTTCCTAAGTTGGGAACTGCTGATTGAGGGCTCAGTGTCTGTTATTCCTAAAGTGTTAATTCTGGTTTAAGCACTTGGCTCAGACCCAGTTATTTTACATTAAAGGGTTTCGTGGTCTGCACTCTTGTGGGAAGAAGAGGCTGGACTCTGCCCTCTCTCTTGAGATGGGAATCTCTGGTTAAAGGCTTATAAAGTGCCTGCATATTTAAACTTTGCTTCTTACTGAAATTGGTACACCTTGTTTTATGCTGTGTAGCAGACTAAGATCCAGGCCTGCTGAATCTAGCTTCTTTGTTTGCATAACTTGAGCACTAATCCAGGCATTCTTTTAAAGTATTCAATTGTATTTATTACCTGCCTTGATAGTAACTCGATTAAAGTGTAGCTATCATTCTAAGTCTTTTGGATTAAGCACTCTGGGCTCTCCAGGCCAGTTGTTTGCTACATTAAGAAGGTTTGTGGTCTGCACCTGTAGTGGCAGAGACAGGTGCTTACATCCTTCTAAGTTGGGAACTGCTGAAGGTTGTCTG
>NW_025059528.1:0-5587 GCF_019279795.1 Protopterus annectens
TTTTGGGGAATTTTTTGCAGGGTTCCCAAAACCCAAAAAAAATTTTTTGCCTTTTTTTAACCCCCCGGGAAGGAAATTGAAAAATTGCCCTGTTGAAAGGCCATGCCAACACAGGAGTAATGGACATGCTCCACCCCAGAAAACTCAAACCATCGGAGCTGTGAGAGTGAGAGATGTCAACCTCAACAAATAATGAAATAGGATGTGCTGGGGGACAGATACATAACCAGAGGCTCCCACACCCTGGACCAGAATCCCACTCCATCTTAGGCAGACCCCTTCACTGACACTGTTGAACACGAATCTTGCCAAGTTGATGGATGATTGTAGAGTTACACTGGGGGTCTTCACTGTGTCATGTCCAGACAGAGGCACAGCACAGCAAATCATAAATGGCCATAATATTCACATAGCATGGCAAAAGCCACACCCCTCTGGCTAGGCTAACAAATGCCCTAGGGTGGATAGCCTAGTATGAACCTATGAACCTATGAAGATACAAATTGTACAGGACACTAAAAAAAAAAAAAAAAAAAAATAAAACCAAACCTTTCCAAAATAATTGACAGGTGGGAACCCCCGAATCAAAATATCACCCACAACTTGGGGCCCCTACATTGCAGGTGAGGAACCCCCAAAAGCAAAACACCAGCAGCTGGTTGAATTGCCGGGGAGTAACAGGCCCAAATAAAACCCAAAACACCCCCAAGCACCCAAAGGATTGTACCCAAAGAGCAGTGTACAAAAAAGTGGTCCTTCTCAACAAAGGTGTTGCCTGAATGGATACTGAAAACTACCACCCCAGAATCCTGAGAAGCTGGTCTGCACAGCTATGGAAAGGATCAGCATGTACCCCAGACATAAAGATATTGGGGACCTACTGACACTGGACCCTACCCAGTGTGGCTTTCTTAAGTGCAGATCCTGCCCCCATGTTTGACTCAATTGAAACAGTCATTAAGGCCATGGATGAGGGCAATGTGGTGCACACAGCGTACCTGGACCTTGCAAAGGCTTCTATACAATACCGTACGTGTTCAATATAGATAAGGTCACCAGCTTAAATATAAACCCATGTCAGTAGGGGTTGCAAACCAGACCAAGGACAGAACGACATGGTCAGACATGCTGCAGCCATGTCAGACTACAAACCAGATATAACTGGCATCCCACAAGGCTTGGGCCTGGGATCTCCCCTCTGGTATATATGTCCCATAGGTACAGGCCAACATGGAAGGACTGTGTCGAACATGTTTGCAGAGGACTACAAACTGCTCACCCATATGACCCCAGCTGACACAAGCATCCCACAAAAAGGGGCCCCATAGAAACAGACAACTGGTGCCATAGCCATGTCAGCAAGCTAATTGCAGAAAGTGTATAGTCAACCCCCTGGATATACAGTAAGTGCCCACGAATTACCACATAGGTGTTAACCCATTATGTATTAACATGTAATGAGAGACCTGGGGACACAAGGTGATAGATATCCTGCATTGGACAAACATGTGCTGTAGTGTTTACAGAAACATACCATATACCCACCTAATCATGAAGGTTGTCAGATCTAGATAAGGGAGGTCATTGTGGCTCTGCAGTCATCCTTCATCAGCTTTCAATTGACTACAATAGCCCCTGTGGGATGTACCTCAGCAGACACCTCCATCAACCGTAAAGTCCCCAACAGTACCTCACCAGGAGTATCAAAGAGCTTGCACAGATGCCATGTGTTGCCTGTGTTGCTGGTATCAATAAACATGCTGCACCTTGTACAATCTGAATGGCAGTGAGCTATGCACATGAGAGACCTGAACCCCAGCACTGACTTACATAGGACAAGCTGTACTCATGATCCATAACACAGAAGCCACCCCACCCATGAGTGAACCCCAGTACAGGCTACCCATAGAGTCACTTATCAATCTTCCTCAATAGGAATCTTGATGAGTGGATGGGAGATGGTAGCTTTATCCTGGGTATCACTGTCATGTCACAGGTAGACAGAGGCACAGTATACTAACCATGACATATGTCATGGCAAACTCCACTTACAATGTGTGTTGAAGGACAAACACACTCTCCAACTAGCATTAGACATGGACTAGGGCACATCGCTAGTGTTTGCAAATGTACACCTATGTTGTGGAATACACTACCAATGTTGGACAAGCCTGGTTTAAGTAGTTCATATCTGAACAGAATGCAACATGGTCAGATGTCCACAACTGGCCCCTAACCAGGCTGTTGTGCCCACTATCGAAATGTAAAGCAGTGATAGCACTAAAGCCCAGGATACTGTCCACCACAGTCAAAGTACTACCAGTACACTATACAGTACTACAGTGTTAGGTCAGTGTGAAAGGATGTTGACAACTGTATGCAAAGTATCCCATGCAAACACTGCAGGCACAGTATAATCCTGTTGTGTTCACACACAAAGCAGTTGTACAGTAACTACACAACATGACACACAACACACAACCATAAACGGGTGATATTTGTTGAAGTTCACACTCATCCACAAATGTGGTGGGCTGCAGAGTCCAACATATGGAATGCTCACACTGGGCATGCTCACACACTTTGATAAATGAGACATATGTCAGACAACATGCCATGGGAAGGCTGAACTGGGCATGCTCACACACTTAGGCCAAATCTCAGTTTAGCAGTTGGACACACATATCTGGTATTTTTATGTGTTATTCCAGGAACCAACCACATTACAGCAGTCTGCCCAGTGCACACAGTTAAATGACTACAGAGACATACGTGATATAGTGGATCCCTCCCATATGCAAACATCTTCCACAGATGCACAAGTTGTTCATACAAACAGGGAATGCTATGGCAATAAAGATGTGCAAACAGTCTATCAGCAACAAATGTGCATTTGACAATTAAACATATGGGTGTAGAGGTCAACACTAGGCTGTTTGCCCTAGGGAATGACAGCTTAGCCAGAGTGTGCTTGGTGTCTGCCTCCCCACAGGATGCACATTCCCCTTTCTAAACACCGATGATATCAGCACCCTATAAGTACAGCAGGAGAAAAGAAACTTCCCAGTAATGCGAATAGCGCGCTCTGCTAATGCGTCCGTCTCAAGTGTCATAACATAGTTAGGTAGGGGTTTGAATCCTGCAAATGCTCATTGTGTGTGTGTGTGTGTGTGTGTGTGAGAAATGTCCCTTTTGGCAACTAGGAAAACACACTACAGGATGTACATTCCCTTTCTAAACACCGATGATGTCAGCACCCTAGAAGTACAGCAGGAGAAAAGAAACTTCCCAGAAATGCGAATAGCGCGCTCTGCTAATGCGTCCGGCTCAAGTGTCATAACATAGTTAGGTAGGGGTTTGAATCCTGCAAATGCCAAGTGTGTGTGTTTGTCTTAGGGGGGTTAGTGGGTTTGAGGGAAACGTCCCTTTTGGCAACTAGGTGAACAGACTACAGGATGCACATTCCCCTTTCTAAACACTGATGATGTCAGCACTCTATAAGTATAGCAGGAGAAGGGAAACCTCCCAGTAATGCAATAGCGCGCTCCGCTAATGCATCCATCTCAAGTGTCATAACATAGTTAGGTGGGGGTTTGAATCCTGCTAATGGCCAGTGTGTGTGTTTGTCTGAGGGGTTAGTGTGTGTGGAAATGTCCTTTTGGCAACTAGGAGAACAGACTACAGGATGCACTTTCCCCTTTCTAAACACCGATGATGTCAGCACTCTATAAGTATTGCAGGAGAAGGAAACCTCCTAGTAATGCGAATAGCGCACTCTGCTAATGCATCCATCTCAAGTGTCACAACATAGTTAAGTAGGGGTTTGAATCCTGCAAGTGTGTGTGTGTTTGTCTGAGGATGGTTAGTGTGTGTGAGGGAAATGTCCATTTTGGCAACTAGGAGAACAGACTACAGGATGCACATTTCCCTTTCTAAACACTGATGATGTCAGCCCCTCTATAAGTATAGCAGGAGAAGGAAACCTCCCAGTAATGCGAATAGCGCTCTACTAATGTCCGTCTAAACGTGTCATAACATAGTTAGGTAGGGGTTTGAATCCTGCAATGCAAGTGTGTGTTTGTCTGAGGGGTTAGTGTGTGTAGGAAATGTCCCTTTGGCAACTAGGAGAACAGACTACAGGATGCACATTCCCTTTCTAAACACTGATGATGTCAGCACTCTATAAGTATAGCAGGAGAAGGAAACCTCCCAGTAATGAGAATAGCGTGCTCTACTAATGTCCGTCTCACGTGTCATAACATAGTTAGGTAGGGGTTTGAATCCTGCAATGGCAAGTGTGTGTTTGTCTGAGGGGTCTTAGTGTGTGAGGGAAATGTCCCTTTGGCAACTAGGAGAACAGACTACAGGATGCACATTCCCTTTCTAAACACTGATGATGTCAGCACTCTATAAGTATAGCAGGAGAAGGAAACCTCCCAGTAATGCGAATAGCGCTGCTAATGCTCCGTCTCACGTGTCATAACATAGGTAGGGGTTTGAATCCTGAATGGCAAGTGTGTGTGTTTGTCTGAGGGGTTAGTGTGTGAGGAAATGTCCCTTTGGCAACTAGGAGAACAGACTACAGGATGCACATTCCCTTTCTAAACACTGTTCAGCTGAAGGCCATGGCTCTGGCACAAGTTGTCTGTTTCTATGATGCCCTTTGGAAGATGCTTGTGTCGCTGGAGAGTCGATTATGGTGGCCAGTTTGCAGTCATCTGCATATTTGGTCAGCCACAGTCTGTCCGTGTTGGCCTGTACCTCCAATAAATATATACCAAACAAGAGAGGTCCCAGGACTGAGCCTTGTGGGACACAACTCGTAACTGGTTTGGAGTCTGGCATGGCTCCAGCAATGCTAACCATGTGGGTTCTGTCCTTGAGCCACTGTGCAATCCATCTAGTGACATAGGGGCTTATATTTAAGCTGGTGAGCTTTTCTAGAATGCCCAAGTGGGTATTGTTGTGAAGGCTTTGCAAGGTCCAGGTAGGCTGTGTGAACCACCTTCCCTCCCAAAGGCCTTGGTGACTGTTTCAAAAAATCAACCGGTTAAACCTGGTAGTGCTGGTGTTCTCTCAGTAGCCCTGAACCAGGCATCTGTTACTGCACAGATATCGATATTCTCCATGCCAAGGAGTGTTTTTGGGTGCATGCATCTGGAGGTTTAGACTTCTGGCTTGGTAGCATTGCTCTTAGTTTCTTATCCCTTGTGATACCTATGAAGGTGGGTTTGTCATTTGAGCCCTGCCTAACATAGGCACTATGGGTAGCAAGAGCCTTTGCCAATATCTGAAAGCCAGGGTGACAGGTGCAGGCCATCCCTAGCAAAGCAGGTTGTTCAACAGAAGATGAATATGTGAAGGTGTAGTGCCTGTGATTAGTTAGCAGTAGCATATATGACTGCTCACGTGGACACATGCCAGGTAAGTCATATGCACTGTGTCACAGGCAATGTACATGTGGACAAACAGTGACATCCTGTCAAGTGGGACATGGACATGCATATAGTAGGCTATGCAGATGGCACTAGGAGTCCACAGAAGCTCTATAACTATGCATTGCAGGGTGATGTATTCCAGGGTAATT
>NW_025059529.1:0-3785 GCF_019279795.1 Protopterus annectens
TTTAAAAAATGTTTCCCTTTTTTTAAATATTTAGATACTAAAAAAAATGTATTCCTTTCTCCAAAATTTTTAAACTATGTAACCCAAAAAATGTATTCCTGTTCTATCCTAAATATTTAGATACTATGTAACCCAAAAAATGTATTCCTGTTCTCATCCTAAATATTTAGATTATGCAAAGAATGTATTCCTGTTCTCATCCTAAATATTTAGATACTATGTAACCCAAAAAATGTATTCCTGTTCTCATCCTAAATATTTAGATACTATGTAACCAAAGAATGTATTCCTGTTCTCATCCTAAATATTTAGATACTATGTAACAAAGAATGTATTCCTGTTCTCATCCTAAATATTTAGATACTATGTAACCCAAAAAATGTATTCCTGTTCTCATCCTAAATATTTGATACTATGTAACAAAGAATGTATTCCTGTTCTCATCCTAAATATTTAGATACTATGTAACCAAAGAATGTATTCCTGTTCTCATCCTAAATATTTAGATACTATGTAACCAAAGAATGTATTCCTGTTCTCATCCTAAATATTTGATACTATGTAACCCAAAAAATGTATTCCTGTTCTAAACCTAAATATTTAGATACTATGTAACCAAAGAATGTATTCCTGTTCTCATCCTAAATATTTGATACTATGTAACCAAAAATTTATTCCTGTTCTCATCCTAAATATTTAGATACTATGTAACCCAAAAAATGTATTCCTGTTCTCATCCTAAATATTTAATACTATGTAACCCAAAAAATGTATTCCCGTTCTCATCCTAAATATTTAGATACTATGTAACCAAAGAATGTATTCCTGTTCTCATCCCAAATATTTAGATACTATGTAACAAAGAATGTATTCCTTTCTCATCCTAAATATTTAGATACTATGTAACCAAAGAATGTATTCCTGTTCTCATCCTAAATATTTGATACTATGTAACCAAAGAATGTATTCCCGTTCTCATCCTAAATATTTAGATACTATGTAACCAAAGAATGTATTCCTGTTCTCATCCTAAATATTTAGATCTTTAACCAAAGAATGTATTCCTGTTCTCATCCTAAATATTTATATACTATGTACCCAAAAATGTATTCCTGTTCTCATCCTAAATATTTAGATACTATGTAACCAAAGAATGTATTCCTGTTCTCATCCTAAATATTTAGATACTATGTAAAAAAAAGTATTCCTGTTCTCATCCTAAATATTTAGATACTATGTAACCAAAGAATGTATTCCTGTTCTCATCCTAAATATTTGATACTATGTAACAAAGAATGTATTCCTGTTCTATCCTAAATATTTGATACTATGTAACCCAAAAAATGTATTCCTGTTCTCATCCTAAATATTTAGATACTATGTAACCAAAGAATGTATTCCTGTTCTCATCCTAAATATTTGATACTATGTAACAAAGAATGTATTCCTGTTCTCATCCTAAATATTTAGATACTATGTAACCAAAGAATGTATTCCTGTTCTCATCCTAAATATTTAGATACTATGTAACAAAGAATGTATTCCTGTTCTCATCCTAAATATTTAGATACTATGTAACCCAAAAAATGTATTCCTGTTCTCATCCTAAATATTTAGATACTATGTAACCCAAAAAATGTATTCCTGTTCTCATCCTAAATATTTAGATACTATGTAACCAAAGAATGTATTCCTGTTCTAAACCTAAATATTTAGATACTATGTAACCCAAAAAATGTATTCCTGTTCTCATCCTAAATATTTAGATACTATGTAACCAAAGAATGTATTCCTGTTCTCATCCTAAATATTTAGATACTATGTAACCAAAGAATGTATTCCTGTTCTCATCCTAAATATTTGATACTATGTAACCCAAAAAATGTATTCCTGTTCTCATCCTAAATATTTAGATACTATGTAACAAAGAATGTATTCCTGTTCTCATCCTAAATATTTAGATACTATGTAACAAAGAATGTATTCCTGTTCTCATCCTAAATATTTAGATACTATGTAACAAAGAATGTATTCCTGTTCTCATCCTAAATATTTAGATACTATGTAACAAAGAATGTATTCCTGTTCTCATCCTAAATATTTAGATACTATGTAACCAAAGAATGTATTCCTGTTCTCATCCTAAATATTTAGATACTATGTAACAAAGAATGTATTCCTGTTCTCATCCTAAATATTTAGATACTATGTAACCAAAGAATGTATTCCTTTTTTTCTATCCTAAATATTTGATACTATGTAACCAAAGAATGTATTCCTGTTCTCATCCTAAATATTTAGATACTTTTGTAACCAAAGAATGTTTCTGTTCTCATCTAAATATTTGATACTATGTAACCAAAGAATGTATTCCTGTTCTATCCTAAATATTTAGTACTATGTAACAAAGAATGTATTCCTGTTCTCATCCTAAATATTTAGATACTATGTAACAAAGAATGTATTCCTGTTCTCATCCTAAATATTTGATACTATGTAAGCAAAGAATGTATTCCTTTCTCATCCTAAATATTTAGATACTATTAACCAAAGAATGTATTCCTGTTCTCATCCTAAATATTTAGATACTATGTAACCAAAGAATGTATTCCTGTTTTAAACCTAAATATTTAGATACTATGTAACAAAGAATGTATTCCTGTTCTATCCTAAATATTTAGATACTATGTAACCAAAGAATGTATTCTGTTCTCATCCTAAATATTTAGATACTATGTAACCAAAGAATGTATTCCTGTTCTCATCCTAAATATTTGATACTATGTAACCCAAAAAATGTATTCCTGTTCTCATCCTAAATATTTAGATACTATGTAAGCAAAGAATGTATTCCTGTTCTCATCCTAAATATTTAGATACTATGTACCCAAAAAATGTATTCCTGTTCTCATCCTAAATATTTAGATACTATGTAACAAAAATTATTCCTGTTCTCATCCTAAATATTTAGATACTTGTAACAAGAATGTATTCCTGTTCTCATCCTAAATATTTGATACTATGTAACCAAAGAATGTATTCCTGTCTATCCTAAATATTTAGATACTATGTAACAAAGAATGTATTCCTGTTCTCATCCTAAATATTTGATACTATGTAACAAAGAATGTATTCTGTTCTCATCCTAAATATTTGATACTATGTAACAAAAATGTATTCCTTTTTTTTAAAATTAAAAATGTACCCTTTTTTTAAAATTAAAAATGTACCTTTTTTTTAAAATTAAAAATGTACCCTTTTTAAATTTTAAAATTAAAAATGTACCCTTTTTTTTAAAATTAAAATGTACCCTTTTTTTTAAAATTAAAAATTGTTCCCAAAATTTAATACTATGTAACAAAGAATGTATTCCTGTTCTCATCCTAAATATTGATACTATGTAACAAAGAATGTATTCTGTTCTATCCTAAATATTTAGATACTATGTAACAAAGAATGTATTCCTGTTCTCATCCTAAATATTTAGATACTATAACAAAGAATGATTCCTGTTCTTCCTAAATATTTTATACTATGAACAAAGAATGTATTCCTGTTTCCCCCCCCCCCCCCCCCCCCCCCCCCCTTTTTTTTTTTTTTTTTTTTTTTTTTTTTTTTTTTTTTTTTTTTTTTTTTTTTTATTTTTTTTTGTTTTTTTTTTTTCCCGTTCTCATCCCTTTAAAAAAATTTTTTTTTAGATACTATGTAAGCAAAGAATGTATTCCTGTTCTCATCCTAAATATTTAGATACTATGTAACCAAAAAAGAAAAATTTTTTATTCCTG
>NW_025059530.1:0-6515 GCF_019279795.1 Protopterus annectens
TCCAGCAAAAGACCACAGTGAAGAACTTCTCAAAAGCAAACTTCACACTTCTTAAGACTGAGTGGTATCCTTCAAGGCCCCCGAGCCAGTGGAAACCACAACCCACGCTGCTGAAACCCTTACAAATGCCTTCTACGAGCACCTCCAGGAATGTATAGATCAAGCAATCCCTAATAAAATCAAGACCCTTTCCACCAAAGGCAGGCACCTGGTCTGGTGGACCCCAGCCATAAACAAACTCTACAACAAGAGGAGAAAGCTACTACATGACAGAGCAAAATCCCTAAAAGGGAAGGCATCTCTGATCAATACTATCAAAAAACTACGATCACTCATAAAATCATCCAAGGCCAACTTTGAGAGAAAAATCGCTAAAGACACAAAAGACAATCATAAGGCCTTCTTTAGCTATGTTAGAAACCTGGGTGGAAACTCCCAGATATGCTCAGAATTAGTCCAAAATGATACAAAAATCACTGAACCCACAGACATTGCCAACATACTGGCAGACAGGTTCAGTGCAAATTTCTCCCCCCCCCCCCCAAAATGAGAAATATCTATCCCAGCAGAGTGTAGCCTCCCAAACATCTCAGATGCCCAGGTGAGAGCTGCTCACTCTAAAGCAAAAAACACAGCTTCAATGGGACCGGACGGTGTCCCCGGCTGTGTGCTACACGAACTCAATGAGGAACTAAACCCACACATAAGGCTGCTGTTTAATCTTAGCCTTACTACAGGATACTTACCCAAAGAATGGCGTACGGCAACTGTGGTCCCACTCCACAAAGGCGGTGCTTCTACGGACCCTGGAAATTACTGCCCCATAAGCTTGACGAGCCTTGTCTGCAAAGCTATGGAGAGGATCATAATGGAACTCATAAATAAAGACATTGGGGACCTACAGACACTGGATCCTACCCAATTTGGCTTTGTCAAGGGCAGATCCTGCCTCTTGAACTTGGTCGACTTTTTCGAAACAGTCACTAAGGCCATTGATGAGGGTAAGGCAGTTCACACAGCCTACCTTGACCTAGCAAAAGCGTTCAACACAATACCCAACTCGGGCATCATAGAAAAGCTCACCAGCTTAGATGTAAACCCATATGTCACAAGATGGGTTGCAAACTGGCTCAAGGACAGAACCCACAGGGTTAGAGTTGCTGGTGCCATGTCAGACTCTAAGCCGGTCACGAGCAGTATCTCACAGGGCTCAGTCCTGGGCCCCCTCTTGTTCAGCATTTATTTTTCTGAAGTGCAGGCAAACATACGGGGATTGTGGCTGACAAAATTTGCAGATGACTGCAAACTGGGCGCCATAATTGACACTCCATCAGACACAGACATCCTCCAGAGAGGTCTCATAGAAATGGATAACTAGTGCCAGAGCCATGGCCTTAAGCTAAATGCCAAAAAATGTATAGTCATATCGTTTTGGAAAAACAAGGTAACCCCTATTTACCACATAGGTGGTAATCCATTAAACACAGAAGAAGTTATCATGCACCTGGGGACCCAAGTTGACAGTAACCTCTCTTTTGACACTCACATTGCCAAAGTGGTTAGGAAGACCTTCTACATTGCCCACCTGATCATGAAGGGATTCACATCCAGATCAGGAGAGGTCATTGTACCCCTGTACTCTTCACTTATCAGACCAATGATTGAGTATAACGCCCCATTCGGAATGTACCTTACCCGACACCTGCAGCAGTTGTAAAGACCCCAAAAGTTCCTCACCAAAAGGATAAAGGGGCTCAAACATATGTCATACACTGCCCGACTGAAGAAACTCCAGCTCTATTCAGTCGCATACCGTCTGCTCAGAGGTGATCTGTGCCTGACATACAAGGCCATGTCCAACCTGGAATTAATGGACATGCTCCACCTCAAAAAATCCAAATCCACCAGAGCCACGAGAGCAAGAGACTTAAACCTCAACACGGATATAAATAGGATGTGCTGGAGGGACAGATTCATCACCCAGAGACACCCTACACTATGGAACAGAATCCCAGTCCATGTGAGGCAGAGCCCCTCACTGACTCTGTTCAAGAGAAGTCTTGACGAGTGGATGGGAGATCGTAGGTTTACCCCGGGAATCATCTCTGTGTCACTGCTGGACAGAGGCACAGCAAACTAATGGGTGTAGTATTCTCATCCTAAGGGGTGGTGAAAGCCACACACACTCTGGCTAGGCTTATAAATGTCCTAGGGCAGATAGCCTAGTATGAACCTATGAACCTATGTGTTGTCTCAGTCCAAGCATAGGACTGCCATCACCTTGTCAAATGTCCGCAACAGTACACACAAGGAATGGTCAGTGTGTTGATGTCACATTTTAGGTCTATGCAAATGTCTGACACAATGCAGAGGGTCATTTAAACATTAAAGGGTAATGTAGCCATAATGACTTATTATGGAGTACAATAATATTATGCCAGGTAGTACAAGATTTATACACTGTATACATAGTTTTCTGTCAATTCACTTTCCCAACAATACAAACAGTTCTGCTGTTATCCTACAATGTGGAATTATACTTTTAGTACATCTGGATGCAGACTAGCCTGCATCACATTACTGTACTGTCCTCATCTTCCACTCTGTTATCCATACCCTCATTTGTTTAACTACCTCTAAATGTAATCAATAATGTGTTTTGAGCATGTTATATATGTGTGTGTGTGTGTGTGTGTGTGTGTGTGTGTGTGTGTGTGTGTGTGTGTGTGTGTGTGTGTGTGTGTGTGTGTGTGTGTGTGTGTGTGTGTGTGTGTGTGTGTACAATGAATAATCAATGAATTTGTTCAAAACACAAAACAATGAACAAACTCATTGGTGATTATCATTATCACCACCTAAATCATCTGAAATAGTAACGGCAAATGTAAAACATGATTAGTAACTCTGTACCTGCATATTTACATATGTATCTCAATATTTAATTCAACACACATACATACATATGTGTATGTGTACATGCATGCATATATTGCAATCTTTAAGCTCTTTTGCCTGAGTAATGTGCATGCATATGCCTATGTGTACGCATGCACACAGGCAATTTATTCACATAGGTATACATCTTATAATTAACAGACATGGTTGATACTAGCATCCATAGTCACACATACCAAAATAAAATATTTTCATTTTCACCCAAAAATAATGAACCTATGAAAGTATATATTAATGACCACACAAATTCACACTCATGTGATTATTCTATGGATATCTCCAAACTGGATATGCGCTGCATGCATACCTCTCAACTATACAGAATTTTGCCTCCTATTTTTGATCTGTTTCACAAAATTGAGCTTTTCTGGCAAATCATTGAGGACTGTAGTAAGAAAATAATCGCAGACACTTCAGTTTCAGACTTTATAGCCTGCAAGAGAACCATGCTAATGCAAAACCTGTTATAGTTTGTAAAAGCAATATTTAAAAAATGTCCCTATTTTGGGGACTTTGTCCCTTCGTTATTTATGGCTTTGTCCAGATGTTTGCTCTAAGAGGTTGAGGGGTATGCCTGCATGATAGCACTTACTGCAAAGTTTAGCATTACACAGTGTGCTATTTTTAATTTCTGAATACCCGCCTACTGTGTTTTATGTAATGTAAAAGTAGCAACAATGCACACAGATTACATGGTACCTGTAAGCAAACATTTAATTGTGTATTTTAATAAAACAGTAAAATAAACAGATTTGTACTGTACTCTCTAAGGTACCCCGACTTAAACTTAATCTCTGTATGAAATCATTTAATTTATACCCATTATTCAGCTTTGTGTTTGTTTGATTACCTATTAATTTCAGTTTGGTAACCAAGAAAGTGGATTGGCTGACAGACTCTTTTCAATTGCAATGTAACCTCCCTGACATCACAGATGCACAGGTGAAAGCTGCCCTCTCCAAAGCAAAAAACACAGCATCTATGGGAGCGGACGGTGTCCCTGGCTGTGTCTTACACGAGCTCCAAGAAGAACTGAACACTCACATTAAGTCACTGTTCAAACTTAGCCTTACTACAACATATGTACCCAAAGAATGGCGTACTGCTACAGTGGTCCCACTCCACAAAGGTAGTGCCACAATGGACCCCGGAAACTATCGCCTCATAAGCCTGACTAGTCTGGTCTGTAAAGCTATGGAGTGTATTATCATGGAACTCATAAACAAAGACATTGGGAGCCTCCAGGCACTGAACACTACCCAATTCGGCTTTAAGGGCAGATCTTGCCTCTTAAACTAGTTGATTTCTTTGAAACAGTTACCAAAGCCGTATATGAGGGCAAGGTAGTCCACACAGCCTACCTCACCTCGCAAAAGCCTTCGACACAATACCCCACTCGGGCATCATAAATAAGCTTACCAGCTTAAATATCAACCCCTATATCACAAGATGGGTTGCAAACTGGCTCAGAGATAGAACCCGCATGGTCAGAATCGCAGGTGCCATGTCCAAATCTGAACCAGTTACAAGTGGCATCCTACAGGGCTCAGTTTTGGGACCTCTCTTGTTCGGTATGTACTTCTCTGAGGTACAGGCTAACACAGGGGGATTATGGCTGACAAAGTTCGCAAATTACTGCAAGCTGGGGGCCACAATCGAATCTCCAGCTGACATGAGCATCCTCCAAAAGGGTCTCACAGAGATGGATGATTGGTGCCAGAGCCATGGCCTCAAGCTAAATGCTAAAAAGTGCATAGTCATCCCCTTTGGGAAAAACAAGGTGCTCACAAATTACCACATAGGTGGTAATCCATTAAGTACGGAAGAAGTAATTAGAGATTTGGGGACCAACCTACATAGTAATCTCTCCTTTGATAATTTATTTATTTATTTATTTAACAAATGTAAAATAAATAAATAATCATGTTGCCAAAGTGGTTAGAAAGACCTTCTATATGGCCCACCTTATCACGAAAGGGTTCGCATCTAGATCAAGACAGGTCATTGTGCCCCTCTACTCGTCACTCATCAGGCCCATAATTGAATACAATGCCCCTTTTGGGATGTACCTTACCCGACACCTGCAACAACTGGAGAGACCCCAAAAGTACCTCACCAAGAGGATCATGGGCTACAAACAGATGTCCTATGCAGCTCGACTAAAGAAACTCCAGCTCTACTCAGTTGCTTACCGCCTACTCAGAGGCGATCTATACCTGACGTACAAAGCCATGTCAAACCCAAAATTAATGGACATGCACCACCTCAAAAAAATCGAAGTCCCTTAGAGCTACACGCTCCATGGACCTAAACCTAAACACAGAAATAAATAGGACTTGCTGGAGGGACAGATTAATTTCCCAGAGGCTCCCCTTACTCTGGAATAGAATCCCAATTCATGTTAGACATAGCCCCTCACTCACCCTCTTCAAGCAAAATCTTGACGCGTGGATGGGAAATCACAAATTCACCCCTGGGATCTCTTCTGTGTTCCAGCTAGACAGAGACACAGTAAACTAATCCTAAAAGGGTACCTTCTGTGACCTACTTTATGGAGGCACAGTAGGCTAATCTAATAGGGAGGCGGAAGCCAAATACACTCTGGCTAGGCTTATAAATGCCTTAGGGCAGATAGCCTAGTATCTACCTATGAACCTGACCTCCATGGTACAAGACACAAACAGAAAATGGAAAATAGAATAAAGTATTATACCACTTTTTGAAGGAATGTCAAACAGTTTGGCAAAATGCAGAAGTGGAATTCAAGCACAATGATAGATAAAGATAAAAAGAAATGAAGTGAGAGCAAACTATAGCAATAACTTTGAAGACCAAACTAATAAAACCTGACAGACAAACAATGTGAGACCAGATCCAGAACATTTTGGAAAAAAATATATAACGACATTGCACATAGTACACAAATGCCACAGATATAGCTAACCTGCTGGCAGACAGGTTCAGTGAAAACTTCACTCCCTCGTCTCTTCATCAGTAAACCAGGACATCCCCAGCACCTGCCACAGATATAGCTAACCTGCTGGAAGACAGGTTCAGTGAAAACTTCACTCCCCTGTCCCTTCATCAGTAAACCAGGACATCCCCAGCACCTGCCCTCTCAAAGGCAAAAAATACAGTCTCCATAGGACCCAATAGCATCCCTGGCTGCATCCTGCATGAATTCAGGCATGAACTCTCAGCTCCGTTAGACACCCTATTCAAACAAAGCCTGAGCACCAGCTTCATTCCAGCTGAATGGAGGACAGCCACTGTCATCCCTCTGCACAAAGGTGGAGCTTCCACTTACCCAGGCGATTATCTGACAGTTGTACCACAGGAAACATCAGCCAGACCTCTCTAAAGGTAGTGTATGCATAACAGAAGAGGTTCCCAAAAGTCATATGTTGCAATGTGTACTGGTGTACCATGACCATCTTGGAAACCAACAGATAGTATCATGTAAGATACATGTGCTGCACAACCAATGCCTCACCCCACCTCAGGTCCACCATTCCCATCTGTGCTCTGCCGGTGCCAGTGTACATTTGTATGTTTGCCAT
>NW_025059531.1:0-5834 GCF_019279795.1 Protopterus annectens
TGTCCTCACCCCTCTCAGGGTGGAAGGTTTCAAATTTCACACCAAATTTTAAACATATGCACAGCTGTTGCTGGTAAAGAAATGGGCAGCTATGGCCCTTTCCCCTACACCCATCCTGCACATCCCAAGCTGGTTTCCTACTGTCTTTCCCTCTTTGTGCCCCTTTTTTCACCACTTTTCTATCTCCCCATTTTCTTTTCTTTCAAAGAAATTAGCTCGGGGGTTAGCGGGGGCAAGCACTTTTAAGCAGTAGTTAGGGGGGGTGGGTGTGAGCTTGGGGCGCTAAGCATTGCTAAGCATGCAAAACCCAAACCCCCTTACAACTGCCTAAAAGTGCCTTAGTCACTCTGTATGACAAGCCCTTGTACTGCTCAGCAGCAAAATAAAATACCTTGTAGTCTAAAACCCGGGGACCTTGGACTCACCAGTCTGCATGAAGTACCACTACACCACAGCAGATATACAAAAACTTAGTGCTGAAAGCAATTTTCATGCATTACCATGAGTGAATGTAAAGGGAAAATAGGAATGACATAACACAAATCTTGTTCTGGGGGCCTTAACCAGCAGGTGTTGTGGAATTGCATGACATGACTGTGAAAAGAGAATCAGCCATGCTAGTAGGGAATAATGTTACAGTAGCCCCTTACAAACCCCACACAGTATCAGAGCAGGATAAACACTGGCATATTTGCATAGGTCAAGGCCCCTCCCAAAAATGACTGCTCTACAGTGATACCCTGATTTGTAAACAAATGTTAGCTGTGCCCTCTGACTCCTGTGAAATGTACAACAGGGCAGAAAGGTGGGAATCTCACTTAATGACAAATGTCAATAAGTGGGGTAGACACTTTGCACATCAGAAAAGGTGTAGTAATACATATGCTCTGAATCCCCAAAGTCTGAACTGCAAAATGTCTGAAATATATCACAGGTGTATCCCAGTTTTTGTCCCTTTTCCCCTGAGGCTGTTCAAATATATATGGAGTATCTGAGGCCTGGAAGAGTCAGAAACACACAGGCATATCAGCTTGTCTGCTGTTACACACTCTGCAAATAGCTGTAGAATGAATCCCAAAGCATGCCCTTATGTGAAGTACAACACAGAAATATCAAAGGATGTAGCCATGTATTTAGCAACCACCTGTGACAATACCATTGTTCAGGTGCTGAAAAGACTGCTGTGGTGCACAGTCAAAGAATACTAGGCTACCTCTGTCTACCATCTGGATATGTCCACAGGTGGGAGCTACTCAGACAGACTACTGCCTTTAGACTTACAGGTAAAAGCAACTCTGCATGTTCAGAAGATAAACATCACACAAAAAAAATAATGAAATCTGCATTCTGCACCCCTACCCAAAGGTACTAAAACCCCCATGTAGTCAGGCACAACCAAGGGTGTAGGTAGGCATACACAGTATGAAATATGTCCAGTTGTCCTGAGCAGACTGTGCTAATGTCAACACAAACAAACCACAAACTGTTCAGAAGTGAGTAACATACTAATGACAGTTTGCAGTTCACAAACAGTGCATGTGCCTGATATTCATAATGGTGCAAAAACATTGTCCTCCCCCCCTCTCAGGGGGGGAAGGTTTCAAATATTCCCCCTTATGTGTTGCCTATGCCCAGCTGTTGCTGGTAAAGAAATGGGCAGCTATGGACCTTTTCCACACCCATCCTGTACATCCTGAGGGCCTACTGTCTTCCCCCCTTTGGGCCGCCTTTTTCACCACATTCCTATTTCCCCCTTTACTTTTCTGTCAAAGAAAAAGGGGGTTTGGAGTGAGCACTTGTAAACAGTATAAGGGGGTTTTACCAGGTGAGCATTTTAGCAGCTTGCTAAGATATGATAAGCTAAGCCAAGCTTGGCTTAGTATTGCTAAATAAAATTTAAACTAAGATTAGCTTAGCATCAAAACATAAACCCCAAACCTGCTTACAAAAAAGTGCCTTAGTCACTCTGTTGAAAAGGGCCCCTTTTCTCTCAGCAGCAAAATAAAAACCTTGTCAGTCTCAAACCCGGACCACCAGTTCATAAAAACCACAGCAGATATACAATAACTTGGTGCTGAAAGAAATATAACATGCATTACAATGAGTGAATGTAAAGGGAAAATAGGAAAGCCATAGGAATACATTGCAATAACTACTGTTGTATCCAGTTTTCTCTAATTCAAGAAAGTACATACTCCCATGTATCCAGTGTTAGCATTAGGAGGTGTGAGTAAACCTACACACTGAGAGGAGTGTACTGGAAGTAGCAACAGTCAGGTTTCAGTACAACATGCATTTCACTAGCTACAACTTAGCTTCGGATATGAGACATATACCAACCTTCTGACTGAGACAACAGTGTCCACAGCAAACAAGCATGGTCCCCACCTTGCAAAACTGAAAGGGCTATGCCTACCTAACCTACCATTTTATAGCAGTGTCCTGAAATCACAGTGAGAACTGCAATTACCACACAGCAGGCTGCATGCAATTACTAAATGGTGGGCACCAATTGGTGCAGAGGCCATCACATGCACATGTGCAGATACCTAGAAAAGCAGCCTGTATCTGCTGTCCACACATGCAATAATATCATTGCAACAAGTGGGAGAGAGTGAGAGAGAGAGCACGAGCGAGAGAGACAGCCAGAGACAGACAGACACAAACAGGCAGAAGGAGACAGACGCTGAAAACAAACAGCAACACACAGAGGAAACAAAAACAAAAAATAAATAAATAAATAAATAAAAAACAACACCTACAACAGACGGAGGTGAGGAATACAAAGGTAAGGTATGTAACAGATATGTATTTTGTGACATCCGAAAGATGTGTCTAAAGAGTACTCCACATACTGTGAATCATCCATATGTGGCAGCAGTCCGTATCTATATGTACATGCACATTTGCATAGGGCAAGGGACATACTGCAACTGTTAGTGAAGGCTGGACATAAGTATGTTGTTGAAGGCTGCTATGTGCACATATGTATGTAGGTTGTAGTGTGTGGCATTGCAGAAAGCAAGCAGTGCCGGTATATGTCATGTAGTGTTAAACGCTGTGGGACTGAGCTACAGGCAGTGAGGCCTGCAACAGCTATACGGCCTGAGGACAGCAGGATGCATTCTGCACAACATTGTGCAATAGTATTACATAACCGTATGTGTCACAACTGTTGCATAATTGACATCCCCACCATGAAAGGTGGGCAGTATATGTGCCATATGTGCAGCTATATGTACAGCAATGGATGTTTACATGTATGTTTATATACATTATATATATATATAATATATATGTGTGTATAATATATGGATATATATATATATATATATATATATATATATATATATATATATATATATATATATATGGATATATATGGATATATATGGATATATATATATATATATATATATATATATATATATATATTTAGATATATATGGATATATATAGATATATATATAGATATAAAAGATATATGGATATGTATGGATATCTATGGATATGTATAGATATGTAAATATGTATAGATTTTATAGATATATAGTTTGGATATATGATATGGATAGATATGTATATTTTATGTTTTGTATATACATATTATATATATATATATATATATATATATATTTTATATACTACATAGAAACCACAAACAGCAACCACATCAGACACACATATTAAGTCCATAAACAAAACCACACATAACCGACAAAAAAATTACAAACGCCCATACACTGACACACAAATAACAATTATTAAAACAAAACACATATTCCACAAACCCCACACAAAAGTTTAAAGCCACACTAAATTTAATAAGGTGTATATAATTATGGTTAATAACTCACTTAAGTAAATAAAATTTATAACCCATATTTTAAAACCCAACTCATAACCCATATTAATAATTATACCATATTTAATAACTCAAACCCAATACATAAATCTACACATGTGTTTGTCACTAGATACTACAGCCTTTCCATCCTGGTGGTGTTGTCATGTCGGTCTCTGCATTGTCGATTTTCCCAAACGTTCTTTCTTTTTGATCTTCTGGAGTATTTGTGGTCTTCTGTGTATATAAACCATATATATATATATATATATATATATATATATAGAGAGGAGGAGACAGGGGTTATGTACTGCAACAGGTGCCTTGTAAGGCATGGACTGAACACCAGTGTTGATCCCAAAGTGCTTCTTTCCCAAAACACCTAGCTAACTGCCACGTGGGTGGTAGCCTGTACCTGATGGTGTCAAAAGGGGCCCAGGGAAAAGGTGGACAGTAGGTTCCCACTGATAATCACAGTGACAACAGTAGTAATGTAATCTGTCTACAGGGGTTTGTCATCACAAAGGTCTGTCATCTAGGAAATATAGGTTGTTCCTCTACTCATCACAATGCCCCATGTGGTATGTACCTCACATGACTACAGCAATTTGGGAAAAGGGCCACAGAAAACCTAAAAAGAGTAATACTGCCTCAAACACATGCCCTATGCAGACTGACTCACAACCACAGCTAGAGTGGATACTGCCACCAGAGGTTACACTGCCATACAGAGGTATGTCACACCCAAAACATTTGGGCCCAACCACCATCACAACATAGAATCCTGGGCTACATGACCTAGGGTAATTTTTGTCACCTCACTAAACAGCACATGCTGGAGGTGCGGGTTTCCCTATCCCAAATATGCCATACTCTGGACTAAACCCCCAACATGAACAAACAAGGCTCCTCATTAGCAGATGTCATACATCCCCTGATGATTGTTTTGGAGATTGGTAATATGCCCTGGGTCACCTCTGTGTATCCAGTTGACAGAGCAAGTGAAATCACATTACATGTGTGTCAAAGGCCAGGGTAGCATATGGCTAGGGTGCTAGCCCTAGGGCCAATAGCGTATACCTACCTGTGACACAATGCACACACACATGTACTCAGTGCAATACTGCTATGTGATTTGGAATGAGTGTGACAGTGACTGTGTGCAGGTTTGTAAATGTGATAGCTTAGTGTAGGTTGTGTCTGTCATGGTAGTTTGTGTCCTAGGTGTGAGGCCAAAAAAGATGTGTCAGTTATTGTGCAGACATAGTAGGATGGCTATGTTGTGACGTAGTTCCTTGTGTGACTGTGGTGTCCCAATGTAGGCTGAAGCAATACATGTATCCTCAGTAAATGGTACTGCTGGTGACCAGCTCACATATGAACTGTTGCTACCTGAAGCTGTAGGCCTAAACAGCACAGTATGGTGTATGTTCATCTTGTAACACTGTCTGTGTGTTTCCTGTAGTCTGCACAGATTACATACCACAGGCATAGGTATCTGTAAATGGGCACACGTACTATGGTACACAGGTAATGATCATCTGTGTGGCATACATTTTGTGTTGTATGTCTGATGTGTGTTTAATGATGCCTGTACATGCCCCAATGTGTGTTACAGGGTATGTCTGTGTACCTAGCAACATGTATACTCTGTTACAGCAGTATGCCAGCTATATTACCAAGTGCACATATGTTAGGTTATGGCATCAAAGACTAGGGTGGTTTACCGTTAATACTGTAAATGTACATGACATTCATTGCATTGGATGACATATTTCTTCATGCATTAGCTTGATATATACCCGGCAGGTTGTGCATTGTATCCCAAACAGTGTGCCACTACTGGTGTATACTGGTGTGTATATGGAGTGCAGGCACTGTCAGCCAGTTGTGGGCTGAGCACTGATTGTGGTATTGAATGTGTATCCTCTGATAGACAGATGATGCTATATATGGCAGTTAAGTGATATCTGTACTTCAAATTTTTTTT
>NW_025059532.1:0-5310 GCF_019279795.1 Protopterus annectens
CAGATAATACTGAATCGCAAAACCCCGCTGGCGTAAGGCTGTCCCAAAAGGGGCAGCGGTAATACATTGAGGAGTGGCTCAGAGGGAATACAGTCACCTGCAGAGGGTGTGCCACTGTAGGAGGAAGCACATTGGAGCCAGCAAACCTGGGCTGTACATTGCACATCACAGCTGCAGGACCGGTGTGGGGAAATAGTTGAGCTGAGAGCACACAATGCGCGCAGATGCATGTCCCGAGGATGACTACGTTCCTAACCCAGTCATGTGGCCCCCCCAAAACAACATGGAAACAGGAAGGTGATGTTGAGAATATGAAAATGCGGAAGAAGTGTAATTGGAGAAATTTGAGCAATCAACACTAATCAACCCACGAAGGCCAATCGGCGGCTGACAACTCTGCATGCAGAAACCTGCACAACGGGATAGGCGAGGCATATGCATGCAAAGAAAGTGGGGGAGGTAGCAGATTGCAACGAGTGAAGTCCTGACACAGCAGGGCCAAGTAGACAGGCAACGGCGGCACAAAAGCGATATGCCATGTCCCAGAAACTACACATGAAAGGGCTCTGCAGGATGCATGCCAGGAAATAGTAGGTGCAACGTGCAGAAACAGTAAGGGAAGGTCGAAAGGTAATCCATTGCAGGCAAGAGTAATGCAACACCAAAGGCAACAACGTTGCAGTGCCAACTGTAAAACACGGAAGATAACCCCGATAGGGCGTACAGACACACCCTATGACATCACCGGGTGCACAGCACAATAGTATAAAGTGTGAATGCACACAACACACAGCCGTGTATTCCCAAACACACGGGGAACTTTTAAAATGTACATGTTGGGTGCTGCCGTGGCCGTGATCCATCAGCATGTGTTAGAGACAGACGGTGTTGTGGAGGAGGGTGCCGCCAACTACCGTAGGCCTCAGAGGAGAAGGAGAATGTTCAGACCAAGGGTAACCTACCAGGGGCTACAAGACCTGGAGATAGTAGAGTGTTACAGGGTGGATAGGGACACATTACAGCAAATAGTGGAGCTGTGCGCCATGCCTGAGAACAAGAAACAACAGAGGGAGCCCATCCCAGTGGACACAAAGGTATGTGTAAGCTTGAATACTGGCCACAGGTACCTTTCACAGGCCAACTGGGGATATAATGGGCATCTCACAGGCATCAGCATCCAGGGTACTACACCAGTTTCTGGATGCCATGTTACCACATGCCAATGAGCATATATACTTCCCCAGATCTCAGGAGGAGTTGGCTAGCAATATCGCCACTTCCACCGTGTGGCACAATACCGGAGGTACTGGGTGCGATAGACTAGCACATACAAATCAAGTCACCACCTGGGGAGCAGGGTAGACCTAATAAACCGCAAGGGATTCCCTCCATCAATTGCCAGGTCGTGCAATGCGCGGGCATTATCATGGATGTGTGTGCTGGCAGCCCTGGAAGCTACCGACTCCCATATCTGGCATGCCTCACAGCTGTACCAGGTATTGCCAGGGGGGGACATCCCACAAGGCCACCTTGTGGGGGATGCTGGCTATGCACTGGAGCCATGGATGATGACTCCCATCAGAAATGCACACACACACATGCAAGAACGCCATAATGAGGCACACGCACAAACCAGAATAATCATAAACGTGTGTTTGGGATGCTGAAATCATGGTTCCGGTGCTTGGATACATCCGGTGGAGCCCCGCAGTACTCTCCAGGCACATGTGCCCACATATTCATAGTATGTGCCATGCTACATAATATGATCCTGCGGAAGCAGCTGCTCAGGGACATAATGGTGAAGGGCCACAAAGCCCACCACAACTGCCAAGGCCAGTCCAGGCACAGAGGGTTCAGGACCATGAACACACTGTGCCAGCCCCAGTAGGCAGGCGGAGGCATACCCAATATGCCTATGCCCAAAGAGGGGAAAGATAGCACATACTCTGACAGCTAGGCCCCATGGACTGACACCTCCTACCTGCACACACAGTGAAATGGACGCACACAAACATGACCACCCGTAATGTACGTATGGGTGGCCCCATGTGTGACTCCAACATAGGCAGCCCCAAACACTGTACACCCAACAGCCAGTGGGGCATGGAACCAACACCTGAACAGTGCGGGTCCTACAGCAGCGGCGTTGCTGTATGCTGCCACGTTCGCCAAAAGGGGTATACATATAAACATATATATATGTGTATATACATATATTTGATAGATATAATTACATATATAGAAAATATGTAAAATATACATATAAAATACTACAGGTTTAAAACAGGGAATCAGAGGGATGTAAGGTGACGAGATGTAACACGCGATATCTGTACATAGTATACATAGTGAACGACAACCTGAGCATCCGGGAGGTTTAACAGAAGAGGATACCCCCAAACCCTGGAAAAGGCAACATGCGAAATGCATAACCGTGAGTGAAAGATCGGCCACAGTACGTAACAGTACATCGGTAATAGTATGATGATATGAGGGAGAGGTAGACACCACCGCGTGTCGAGGTACTGTGTGCAACCGTCCCGTGAGTGCCAAATATGTGTTGTGTGCGGTGAGGGTGCCGTGTGTGTTGCTGTGCGAGTGTAATGTGTGTCTCCGTAATATGTGTATGTTGGTGCCATGTTAGAGGCAGAGTGGAATAATAAGTGTAGGCATACAGTATACCACAGGCATATGTACACCAGTAGTCCCAAAGTAGTAGTGAGAGCCCACCCTGGCTAGGCATGTGGCGGCGTAAGCGATACAAAGTGACAATGTCCCAGATGTACACAGGAATATACCCACAGGAAATGGAAAGGGCGTATGTATACTCATGCCCGTATGTATGACACCGATATGCTAATTGCAAAGCGAAAATCGGCAAAGTCACACAGCAATAGGTATGTACGCGGAAATACATATGTGCTACCCCAGTACTGACCGTGGCACGTATCAGCCCGTAAACACCGCTGTGTGTCTACAGGTGTCAAACAAGCAATCCCACCTGAATAGGTGGCAACCACTGGCAAACAGGCCATCCCAACAACAGGACCACAATGACTGTAAATATCTGGGACAGAATGACAAGGGATAGTCGTCATACAAACAACCGCTGATATACCACAGATGTGATGGAGGAATACATGCAGGAAGCACGCAGGCGATACCAACACCACATGACAACAACAACCTACACTCTCCATACAACAGACAATTAACTGTCAACTCTCAGGCAGGGATGGAGCACAGACAAGCATACGTGTATGTAGAGATGCAAGGCCCACAACCCGTATCCGTCACCTACAACCTCCGATATCCCCACGCATATAAAGGGATACAAACCGTAATAGCAGCACAAACATACAGGCAGTCAATGACATCTGCATAACGCAACATCTCGGTGGGAAACACAATCAAAGCGGATGCATACTTGCATCCGTTGTTTAAAGGAATACAACAGCCATGTTACACATCCGAATGCAAAGCCATCAACAGGCGTCGTCAGGACAGGGACACCCACATGTCGAACCAAATACTATACCCAACACACACAATCCACGGCTAACACCACTGCGAAATGTACCTGTCACCACACATAGCGGCCGCAGTTACACATAACATAACACAATACAGACCATCTCCACGAAGGTAGGGCAAATAGCCAACGCAGTGAGGAATCAACCATACCCCAGTTACGATGCGTAATGTCCAAATGGAGTAGATGCACAGGTGATATGCACACAATTACTCACTGAGGAACAGCAATTGGTGGGATGAACCCACATGTTGCAGGTATGCGGATATAAGGATGACTCCCAGGATATTCAAACCGTATGCTCATACCGAACCATCAGTGTACAACGAGAAATAAAAACCGATACAGCGAAACAGCGAAACACCGACAAGGTATGTAGAACCACGATATGTACTGGTGTGTAAGCATGATGTGTATGATGAAGCTGTACTGTATGTGAATGGTGTTTGTAAGTAATGATACTGTCCATAATGCAGAGAGTGGTGAAAGGTGGTTATGTAGTGCTATCCTGCTGAGCATACCAACGACTGTGGATACCGTGTGCACAGCAGTGGGACATCATGTACACAGCGGGACACCACAAGGGCTGCCACAGGGGCATTAAGAACAATGCCAGACCACATGCTGATGCTGGCAGTGGATGTCCAACAAGGAAGTGCCATAGCAGGGGATAGGACATGAATGTATACTGTCACAGCACACATGTGTAAGGGCATATACCGTCAATGTCATATGTAATGTGCGGCCGGCGTGCGTATGCCTTGCAGTAGGGGATACTATGTCAACTATGTGTAATGTAAAGCTGTCATGGTGGATATGACAGACATCATACACAGTATCACAGGCATATCATGCATAGTATGCCTATTGGTATGTACAATAACAGGATACATATGGCCTGTAGGTATGGGACAGAGTAGTAGCATCATAGCCATCCGAAATGGAAGGACACCAAGTAACCATGCCCAAAGGATCTGTAGCAGGTACAATGTGGGCAACAATGAAGTCTGGCAGGTCCATGTGTAAACACATGTGCAGTGTACACAGTAGTGTCACCTCCCCATGGTAGTGTCCTGTGAACAGCAGAGGTGGTGTCAACTGCATGTCTACACAGTACCACTGCTGTGGTGGTACCATGACTAGTGTCACCCAAACAGCAAGGGAGCTATCATATGAACAGTGCCACTGTGTGTCCCTGTGGGATGTGCACAGCACATATGTTCAAGAGCATGGAGTGTGTTGGGTCTGCGGAAGTAACACAGGAGCCCAGCCCATGCAATGTGTCATGTGTGCACATATACATGAGCAGTCCGTTCACTGCCCACTGCAATTGCCATGTATGAGGTATATGCATCAGTAATGTCGGAGGACATGGTCCGTGTCAGAGCAGAAGACACCCCTGTGTATGTGGTATGCAGATGTGTACAGATGTGTTTTCCATCTGTCAGCGCATATGTTAACCGTCTGCGCCTCGTACACAACATCGCATGACAATGTTGTGCCATGTATAGTTGTACCCGTTGTGGAAGGTACACCATCAATGTGGTATTGTACCCTGCCTGTGTAGATGTGTATGCACAGGTACAATGGCTACCTATGTACCAGCATCACACACAGTACAGATAGTGTGGCCCTGCAGATGTGTATCCATGCCACAGTGGAATGGAACCACAGCACCATGTGGGGCATGTGTGTAACAACCATGTACAATGTGATATGCATGTATGGGGACAGTATCCATGTGATACAGTGGTGATGTTGCTATGCAAAGGGTG
>NW_025059533.1:0-5644 GCF_019279795.1 Protopterus annectens
CAATGCCAACAGCACCACCTCATCTCCAGAACATTGATATGCAGGAGGTCTCTGTGTCGTCCACGTGCCTTGGACTGTTCTGCCTGAGCAATGCCCCCACCCAGGCGAGAAGCGTCCGTGGTCACCGTGACGAGAGGAGGCAGAGTGCAGAAGGGATGTCCTGTATGGAGGTCTGGGGACTGTAGCCACCATAATATGGCCCTCCTGCAAGCCTTGCTGAGTGAGATAGGGTGAGTGAGGGGGAGAAGCTGAAAGGACCATTGTACTTGAAAGGTCCACTGTAGTACCCTCATATGCAGTCAAGCGCATGGAAGAAGAGTTATTGCTGCTGCCATGGAGCCCAGCGCCCTCAGGACCAATTCCGCCGGTGGAGCTTCTGTTTGGAGGATGGCCCGCACATGAAGCCTCAGGTTTTGAAGTTGTTCCGAAGTGAGGTAGGCTCGCAGACTTCTCGTATCCAACTTGGCCCCTATGAACTCTATCACTCATGTCGGAGCAAGGGAGGATTTGTCCATATTGATCATAATGCCTAACTGGGGAGCTAGGCGGAGAAAGTAGTCTCTGGCTGAGCAGAGTAGATGCCTTGCTGAGGCAGTCATGAGCCAGTCGTCCAGGTATGGGAAGACCTGCATTCCCTGGAGTATCAGGTGGGCCGCTATCACTGCTGAAACTTTGGTGAACACCCTGGGGGCTGTGGTGAGACCAAAGGGAAAGACCCTGAACTGATAGTGACTGGCTTCCAGCCGGAAGTGGAGAAACCTCCTGGATCGTCTGTCCATTAAAATGTGGTAGTACGCATCCTTGAGGTCTATTGAGCACATCCAGTCGCTCTCCCGCAAGAGGGGGAGAATGGATTGAAGAGTGACCATTCAGAATTTTTCCTTGGTTACCGACAGGTTCAAGAGGGAAAGGTCTAGAATCGGTCTCAATTTCCCCGTCTTTTTTGGCACCAGAAAGAACCTGAAGTAAAACCCTAATCTGAACTGTTCTGGGGGGATGGGCTGGATGGCTCTTTTTTCTAGCAGTTGCTGGATTTCTGCGGCTGTCGCCTCCCTCTGATCGGGTGGGACATCGGGGTGGTTCTTGAGTCTGGGGACATGGTGCATTGGGACTTTGTAACCTCTGGATATGATCTGAAGCACCCAGCGGTCTGACGTGATGGATTCCCAAGCCACCAGGTGCTTTGAGAAATGCCCCCCCGACTGCCTCCAGAGTGGAGCAGTCGGCAACCCCTCAGGGCTGTTGCATAGGCTGATCAGAGAAGGTTTCTCTGGACCCAAAATTTTTCGGGGCCCCTCTGCCTCTAGGGTGGCGTCCTCCCTGTCCTCCTTTGCCACGGAAGGACTGGTTGTCCGGAGCAGGCTGGGAATGTTGCCATTTCCGGAACCACATCTTCTTCTGTCCCTTTTGGTTCTTGGAGAAGGACCTCTGGGGAGCAGAGAAGCGGACTCCGATTTTTTATACACAAAGGTAATACAGTCAATCAATCTTTTGTCTAAAGTCACTTTAAAAACTGGTTTGCCTAAATTTGATTCAGAAATGGAAATTTTAAATTATGTACTTACCATAACTTGGCATCTGTGTTGTCCATTCTCTGGACAAGTGTCTCGCGAACGGTCTTGTCAAACAAGGCAGAACCATCAAAGGGGGCATTCGCAAAGGACGCCTTAAAGGGCTCCGCGAAGTCACAATGTCAGAGCCAGGCCTGACGTCTCATGACTAGATCCGCTCCGCTGGCTCTTGCAGCTCCCTCTGTGGTGTGGGACAAAAGCCGCATAGAGGCATTTGAAATAGATCTTAGAGTGGCCATACGAGTGGAGTACAACTGCTTGTCCTCCGCCAACATGGACTCTGGGGGGGAAGCAGCATATTCTTTAATAAGATCTCGCTGCATCCTAATGATATGTGCCATGTAGTTCAGCGTCCTTACTGAGAAGGTCGCTGAACTAAATACCAGCTTCCCGAGGTGATCCATCGAGCAGGACTCCTTGCTCGGTGGATGGACCAAGGGGCTCTCCTGAGCAAGTTCCCTCTTAGTGGCTGCCGCCATCAACATGACATCTACGGGGGGACCCTTGCTCCAGTGGGACCGGTCTGCAGGGGGGCTCAAAATTCTATCCGGACATTTGGGGACTGGCTCCACAGTGTCCGTCTCCTTCCACTCCCTGGTGGTGATAAGGTCCACCAGAGGGTCGGCTGGAGAGGACACCCAAGAGGTAGACAGGCCTGTTTTGAATGCCTCCAGGACCACCCCCCCCCCGATCCGGAGCATTTCCATGATGTCTACAAAGGAGACATCCTTGGGGGGTGACCTTGGGGAACCTTCCCCTTCATCCAAGTCCGTGTCCTCTGTTAATGACTCAGGGGAGTCCACGTGTCTCCTCTTACACTTATGCTTGCGAGGCACATCCTTGGGGGGACTGTCCGAGGAGGTCTCACCAGCAACATTCTTTTCCAATGGAACAACTTGGGACATCGAAGCAGGCTGTCCCTGTGGCCGGGTGATGGAAGCCTGACCCAGCAGAGAGGGAGTGCAGGGTGGAGCTGAAGCAAGGAGTGGGGGTCCAGATGCTCTCGACAGAGCCCTCTCCACTGCATCGAAGGCCGAGGGGGAGCCGCTCTCCCTGGGGTCCGAAAGCCGACTCCCACTCGGATCCAATGAAGGGATTGGAACCGGCGCTGAGGCCGTCAGATCCGAAGGACCCGTGTGCTCTGACCTGGACGGAGCCAAAGGCACACTGAATCCCTCAGATCCGAAGCTCGGCCCACGGCTCTGAGAGGTCAGATCTGATGAAGGATCCGACAGACTCGAGGGCAGGGTCGGATCCAAAGTACGCAATACTGTCGGCGCCGAACCACCCCCGGCTGCAAAGCTGTCCGGCTCAGAGTGCTCCGAACCCGGGAAGCGGGTCGGAGTAGGAGCTATCGGGGCAAAAAAAGGTGTCGAGTTCCCCCCCAAATGGGGGGGGGGAGGCAAGAGCACTCCCATCTGCAGCCGGGCCTGGATGAACCTTCTCATCATCCGGTCCAAGTCTGCATCAAAAAGGCTGTAAGTGGATCTCAACGAGGCCACCGAGGTGGGCCTGGAATGCCACCTCGATGACCTCGACGGAGATAGGGTCTCCTCCACCTTGGGTCCCGGGGAAAAGCAAGGGGATCAGAGCCGAGAAGGAGGGGACCTGGAAGCCGTGGAGGGAGAAGCCCACTTAGCTGGGGGGGCCGAAGCGGAGGCCTCGGCCCGCCGCTTGTGGTGCTTCTCCCTCCTTTTCTCCCTCGTGGCCTCCCTTTCCTCCGGCGCCTTAGTGGGAGTTTGAGTCCCGGCCAGGGGAAGGGGGGCAGGAGTGGCCACCACCGAAGGCTGAGGAGGTGCCACGGGAGTAAGGGAGGCCGAAGCCGAATCCGGGGGCAAAAGTCCCACCAGGATCAGCTTCGACCTCTGCTCTTTCAGTGCCCTGGAGTTGAACGCCATGTAAATGGAACACCCAGAGGACAGGTGTTCAACCCCAAGGCACCGAACACACCGAGTGTGGCCATCCACCGGTGAAAGCTTATGGCCACACTCGGTGCACTTGGAAAAAATGGGTTTTGGGGCCTCCGACATGTTGTAAAATAAAGGTAAACTACACAATCACACTAGGCCCCAAAAAACACAAGCAACACACACACACTCTGCGAACCAGTGAGGGGAGGGATTACACTAAAAATTAAAGAAAATTATGAAAAGGGAACCTAAATCACACACACTGTTAATTAACCAACAAAAATATATCTATCTTGACAATTTTTGAACACTTATCTGGTAAATCGCCAGGAGCTCAAAATCCAGCTGTCTCTTCTAAGAGCGGCAAACTAGATCTGAGGTCATTAGGGGTTGGCAGGGGATTATGGGTGAGGGGAGGAGCTAGGAGCTCGGATCCATAAGCTGTAAAATAAGTTGCCGGCTCAGATCCGATGTTGGATCCAAGACCCAAAGGTTGCTGACAAATGAAGTCCCTACTTCAGATCTTTTATTACTTCTGAAGGATGGACCGGTTCTATGACCCCTGAATACAGAATCTGCCAGAGTATAGGAGGTAATAAAATCTGGTCTGGCTGTTGTGGGAGCACCCATTGAACTGAGGCAGATGTTCCTTCCACTGCCACCTGTAACCTCTGCCAACAATACTCAGCACCCATTTGTCAGAAACTGATGATGGACAGGACAAATTGTCGACAGCTAACTTTCAAGACGGGGCATCCAGAAGGGAACTTGGGAAAGATGGGAGCCACTCAACTTCATAGCCATAGGTTGGAAAAAGGGGAGTCATCTTTTTTGGGAAACTAACCCTTCTCATAAAGTTTGCTGGAATTCCTGTTCTACCATTTCCTTTTTGGACCTTGACTTTTGTTCAGATAGGACTTGTGTTTGCTGGACTACCAAAAATTACACTGCTTAATGGAGGGAAAAAAGCTATGTACTCACCATAACATTCCTTCTGTGTTGTCCATTTTCATTCTTCCTCAACTGTTGGGGTTTGGATCCAATCCTCAGATCCAACTTGGCCGCCTCTTTCAGATCACAGAACACTGAAACTCTCTCAAGCTCCTCCCCTTACCCATAAGGCCCTAGTCACCTTACATATCTCAGATCTTGTCTGCTGCCCATATACCTACAGAATAATACAGAATCAGATAATAACGGAATCTGGGACTCAAACAAAGGAACAGTGGTTCCTCCAATATCCTTTGATAGTTCCAGGAGTAAACCAAAGGAGGAGGCTGGTGTGAAAGAAGCTGAAGAAGAATGAAAATGGACAACACAGATGGAATGCTATGATGAGTACATAACTTTTTTATCTGATGTTGTCATTTTCATTAATTCCTCAACTGCTGAGATAGAGCCGACTACATAAATCCTGGGAGGACTCTAAGGAAGGATATTCGCGAGCACAGTTGAGGCAAAGACAGCTCTTCCCCTAGAGACTATTTCCAATTTGTAATGAGCAATAAAAGTATGAGGATTAGCTCAAGTTCAGCTGCACAAATATCATACAAGGAAGATTTTGACAAAAAGTCTGACTAGGTTGTCACAGATCTGGTGAACTGGGCTTTTGGTTGAAAAAACAACAAACTTAAATGCAAGCATAATCAGAAGGATATAACTCAATAAGACAGTGAGCGTTAAAACACCAAATTTATTGTGAGCGCTTTCGAAGGGGTCTCTGCCCCAACTTCTTCAGACTGGGCTTTTGGTGCTTTTCATAATGGCAAACCCATTTTTTATACACAAAGGTAATACAGTCAATCAATCTTTTGTCTAAAGTCACTTTAAAAACTGGTTTGCCTAAATTTGATTCAGAAATGGAAATTTTAAATTATGTACTTACCATAACTTGGCATCTGTGTTGTCCATTCTCGTTCTGATTCATGTATGGGCTATGGATCTTATCCTTGGATCCGACTTGGCTGCCTTCTACAGACTTCAGCTTTCAGGCTCAAGTTCTTTCCTCTACCCACAGTCCTCTGTACTAAGCACAGCTTCCTCAGATCAAGTTTGCTGCCTATTACAAATAAGAAAAGGAAGAAAAAGGAGAAAAAGCAAAGGCTCAGCCAGGAACCCAGGTTCCTAGAAATGCATAGATCCTAAATTCAGGCCGGGGACGGA
>NW_025059534.1:0-5836 GCF_019279795.1 Protopterus annectens
CTGGTTAGCTGTAAAACGAGAAATAAATTAAATGTGAAATATAAACTGCACTAAGCTCTGAACCCTGAATATTAATATGTAAAGTATCAAAGTGTGTTCCATGCAGCATTGCCTTGCATTACCTTTGCTTTCAGATTGTAGTAATCAAGGGTAATGCACGGTACAATAACTATCTGTCATGCATGCATCACAGGATTACAAGTGCAGACTGTTTAATCAGGAGACTGTGGTCGGGAAACCAGTGAAGCAACAAACAGCAGTTCCCAAGTAACTCAGTATGATGAGACTGGCTCGGCTATTAATTTGCACACCAGACATGGTTCAAATCAGGGTGATGAACCTTTCAGGAATATGTGCATATCTACACTAAGGTCGCCAGATAATGTAAAAGCAGTCAGATAGTGTTGACGAATATTTTCTCCACAGGTTTTATAGGTAAGGAAATGTTGGTAGCAGCTGTATGAAGAGTATACTAATAAACTGTGTACAACTGCTCAATTGTCGCACCACATGCATGCAAATGACAGCAGGGTAGGTACATGCAATATGCGTAGCTACAAATCATACACATCTCAACGGTACATAGATATTCACTGAATGTCAGATATTTGTCTCAATTTTCTGGCCATTTACATGAAGTAGTGGAGGTGTTATCAGCAAATCGTATAGACTGAAGTTAGAAAATAACAATAGACATATTAATGTCAGACATCATAACCTTCAGAAAAGCCATGCAAATGCCAAACCTGTTATTTTATTAACTTTCTAATTTTGTAAGAGCAGTATCTAAAAAAATTCCATATTTATGGGCCTTTGTCCCACTCTTATGTATAGCTTTGTCCAGATGTCAGGCTCTAAGTGTTTGACAGGTATGGTCCTGGTATGAGTCTCTCAACTGTCATGCTGTCACTGCTGCAAATAAACCTGGACACATATAAGAAACTATTTGACATATGCCAGTAGCACACTCACATAACCGTGGTTCAGTGTAACCCTCCTGTACCAAATGTGTAACCCTGACATGTCTGACTCCCCTCTGATCCATTTACCAAAATTGTCACAGTTTGCCTGTGGCATTCAGGCGAAGCAGGTTTAATAGGTATGATTGCACTACAGAAGCTATGGGCCGCGGTGGAGTAAAAGTGAGGCAGACCCATAAATGTCGAGCAGTACTATTGTGGAAAATAGAAAGCATAAACAGTTGTTAATGGACATTTATGCCTCCCTCCACCCTCATCTGCCTCACTGGTATTACTCGCCACTATGGGTATGTTGTGCTCCCAACCTAATGTTGGGACTTGTGTTATTACTGTTAATAATAGCCGATTGCTTGCATGTTAACATGCCTTCATTCAAGCTCTGGCATTGTTGGTGGCTTATTGCTGTCAGTGTTGACCATGTTGTTTACACTATTCACATACAGTTGTTCCATTGTATGCATACACAACTGTTCTGTTTGCTATACAACTGTTTCCGAATCATTTGTGGGGGTTGGTGGAACACCATGCATGCTGTTATAACTAATCTTGAAATGTGTTGTTCATGACCTAGCCAACATATTTTGTAAAACCTCAACACCATAACTGTTTGGGAAGGCAGATCCCGAAGTGGATCCACCTGTCCCACCTCATCTGGCAGCAGTAGGCCCAACATGTCTGAGACCCAACCCGGATCTCCCTCATCTGCTGGTCCTGCACCACCTTCGGGTGGAACTGCCTCAGGGGTTGAGGCCCACCCCACTGGGAGTGGATGGGGACAGGAGGCTGTCACCCACAGTCAGGTCTGGGGTTTGGTGCACAGCATCTTTCAATCTGAGTTTGGACAGCAGCTGCACCAGTTTGGGGGTGACCTGGCATACTTCAAGGGGCAGGCTGCCCCTCCTGTCCAGCTCCCAGTACAGCCACCTTTGGGGCCGTGAAGGTGTAGTAGTGACTGCCCATGGGTGGGGATCTCAGTCCCATTATGGCTCCTGTGGGGCCCGGGCTTCGGCTTCTCAAACAACTTCCTCTTCAAATCTGTTTACCCCCTCACGTGTCATATAGCACCCCTGTCTGCTGTCTTGTTTGTATTGTCTGTTCCCCTTCCCAACCTACCTCCCCAGATGTACCTACAATCCTTCCCCAACATCCCACACTCTCACTTACGCCCCAAAAAGAAAGGGCATCTATCCCAAAAAAAATATTTTAAACAGATGTTCATTTTTCAGAAACAATTGTCCACTGAACACATGTAATCTGGTACAATTGCATTGACAAGACATTTATTTTGTCCTCACCCCGCTCTCTGGAGTTTGAGGTGTCCCAAATTCACCTCAAATTCCTTTTGAAATGCACAGCTATTTGCTGTATAAGAAATGGGCAGCTATGGACCTTCCCTACACCATCCTGCATCCTGGCTATCTTTCATATTGTTTTCCCTCTGGTGCCCTAATTCACCGCCTCATCCCTTTCTTTTATTTTAAATAAATTAGTGCGGGTGTAAGTGGGAGTAAGCAGGAGTAAGTGAGTTTGTACGATGCTAAGTAAAGCTAACACAGATTAGGCATCTGTATGGTTATCCATGTGTTGGCATTGCTTAGTGCCACATAAACCCACTTAAAGCCGCTTAAAACTGCTTTAGACACTCTGTATCCATCAGCCACTGTTCTGCCTAGCAACAAAATAATCAGTCATGCCAAGTCTCAAACCCAGCACTCTGTGCACCATAGTGAGAGCAATGTACCACTACACCATTTGAGCTATATGAAGGATTGGTGCTTTTTCAAACATATCAGGCAGCAGAGTCATTCAACAGTAGGGAAAAGATTCTGTAGAATCAGTCAGGTTTTTATATCTATTCATATACACATGTATATATGTATGGAGATGCATATATATGGAAAATATATACATAATATATATAGAGATATATATATATATATATATATATATATATATATATATATATATATACATATATATATATATATATATATATATAAAACATGTTTAGAACTTGTATTGGAGTCATACCTCAGAGCCATACCTCCCAACCTCTTAGTGCAAGAAATCTGTTCAAAGGCTGTCAAAATGGGGGGACAATGGGCCAAAACTAGAGACCTATTTTAAATATTGCTCTTATAAATGTAGAAAATAGCTAGAGTAATGGGTTGTTTCAGCATACATGTTCTGAAGGATGTGAGTTCTGAAACTGAAATGTATGTCATCATTTACTGACAGAAATCCTCAGATCATCACAGTGATTTACCAGAGAAATAAAAACAATGAATCTGTGGAACAGACCAGAAATATGAGCAATAAACCTGGACATTCTGAAACAATCCGGCCAGTGGAGAGGTATGCTCAGAACCCCTTAGTGCAATGGATCTGGACCAAGCCTGACAAACTGGGGGGAGAAAGCTTTGAAAATAGGGACATATTTTAAATACTGGAGTAGATAAGCTGACACAGTTGCTGCAGTAACACCCTCATGTCTGTCCTAACATATATTGACTGAAATAGCACAAGTCCAACACTCAATTACTTCTCATTACTCAGTGACTTAAATTATCATATCATCCCACTGATGTGTCAGAAATACACAACACTTATAATGGCCAGACAACAGTACAGCCTACAAATATCTGGACATAACATAACATTAGGAAAACTACACTGAGCTGCTAAGCATGACACCAAGCACCATCCAAACTATAGTCAGACTGACACAGCACTCACCCAAATCCACAATGGGGAATTACACATGTATTTGCAAATATATCAGGCACTACAGGGATGTAACAGCACTCAGACACCAGTATGAAAGTGCATCCCCGCAACCAATATCACCACAGTCACAGTGACATACCGATAAGCCAAATGAACAGTAGAGTATAAGGATTGTGTGAACAAAATCATGTTTGCCACTCACTCTACCCCTACATATACTGGCCCAATTCACAGTGTAGTATGAATCCTGACTGTGGTACGGGACATGTCTCAGTCTGCCCCTACAGATATATACAGTCGATAGACCACCAGAAACTGGAACAGTATGCACAGTCAGATAGAAAAGGAACCATAACACTTATATCTACCTCCCTCCCTACACTGGCAAAATAACATTTACACACTGCACTGCTGCACAATCCTGGCAGTCTGTCAACAAACACCAGAAATACACAGACCACTCAGCTGTACAGAGCCCCACAGGATGTACAGGCTTTGTCCTCATATATAAGGCATATTTCACATAACATGTCTGGCATTCTGATACATCACTGGGTTGATATCAGGATTGAAGGCACTAAATAATGATACACCATACCTATCAACCTCTTACTGCATGACATCTGGACAAAGCCTGACATACTTGGGGGACAGAGGCCTACAAACAGGGGCATATTTGAAATAAACTGAGAATGTTGCTGGTTTGACAGGGTTTGTTGTAACATATCTTTTCTGAGGGATATGAAGTCAGAAACACAAATGGATGTTACCATTTACTGACTGCAATTTCCAGAGTATGCTACTGATTTTTCAAATACAGAAAATGTCTGAGGAACACACCAACTATAAGAGTCCAAACTCTGGCCATTCTCTGGATAGCCCTACAGTTGAGAGTTATGTCAACCACATAACACTGTCAGACTTAAACTCACACAGAAAAGGCATGTCCACACAAACCCTAAACTAGCATGAATCCAACTGTATAACAGAAATACTTACATTCTGTCCCTATGTATGGAACATTCTCCTCCATTTTGTTGGGCATGAGTGCACATTTTGTTGGGCTGTCTCCACAGTTTTTGTTGTAAGAGGTATTTACAACTACCCTCTGTGATGCTGTTGTTCACACACCTCCATGAAGTTTTCCTCACAGGCATGGAAAAGGGGCAATGCCCACATGAAGTACTCAATTATAGGAGTGTGTTGTCATGCCACTGGCTATAAGAATAACAACACAGCTGTTCTGCATGCAATTAGTAAGTGGGGGACACCAATTGGTGCACAGGCCATCATCTGCTCATCAGCATTACCTACAAAAGGCAAGCTGCTGCCTATGCAAAACAGATGTATACAGTACATATTGGAGAGAGAGAGAGACAAACAGACAGACAGACAAACAAACTCACAAACAAACCAACAGAAATTGGAATCAAACCAACTATACTTGGAAAAAAAGGTATGCCAAACAGGTAAGCATGTAAAGGATGCAGTAAGGGGTATGTAATAATGGAAAATAGGAAGTTCAACAAATATGTCTCAACAAGACTTGCTGTACTGATATATTGCTAATTAGAACCTATGGCCATATCATCTGGGCCTGTCTGCAGTGACATAGATCACAGCTCAGGCCCCTGAGTCACCCCAGGAAAGGATGGCTCACATATGACTACTACTGGAGTGTGTGTTGAACAATATTGACTGTGACACTACTAGGCTAGCTACTGGGATGCCATAGATATCCATATGTTAATTGTGAATACAACTATGATATACATGTTTGTCTCAGAAATGTGGAAGACCTGTACAGGGTATTTGCGTAGTAAACTACTGTTGCAGACGTGTGTGTTGAACTGCATGTGATATACTGAGCTCATACCATTAAACTGTCCAGTGTTATGCACACTGGCCATATGTGTGCCTCTTATTTGTAGAGCCAGCATACAGTGACCTGAATTAAGGTTTAATGGAATATATAAATAAAACAGCAAAACAGACCGGTTTCGGCCGGACAATATCACAGCCTTCTTCAGTGTAAAGCAAACAGAAAAACAATGCTGTTTAAATATATGCTTCTCAAAGCTCATTGGTGGATATCTAAAATTGTTCATTAAGCCCTGGTGGAAAAAACC
>NW_025059535.1:0-5428 GCF_019279795.1 Protopterus annectens
AATGCCTTTTAGGAGGGACCCCCTAAAAATCCAACTTATAATTTTGGAAATAAAAGTGTGAGGAGTAGCCCAAGTAGCGCACAAATGGTGTCAATAGGCAGTCTGTCTTGAAGGCTAAGAAGTAGCCAAAGCTCTGGTGGAATGGGCTTTAGGTTATTAGGCAGTTTTGGTGTCTAATCTCATAAACAAGGGTAATCAGAGATGTTAGCCATCTGGATAAAGATACCTTTGAAACTGAAGTCCCTTTCTGCTTTCATGGGAGACAAACAGCTGATCAGATTTTCTGAATTGTTTGTCCTGTCCAAGTAGTACCTTAATTGACGATGAACATCCAGACAGTGTAATTTTGTTCAGACCTATTTGAATACTGGAAAAAACAGGAGGTCAATGCATTGGTTTAGATTTGATGTTGAAACCACCTTAGGCAAAAGGACGGGTTAGTTCAAAGGAAACTCTGTCCTTATGGAACACAAGGTAAGGAGAACGACAACTGAGTGCTTGAAGTTCTGAAATTCTTCTAGCTGATGTGATAGCCACCAGAAAGAGAGTTTTCCATGATAATAACTTTAAGGAACATGAAGCTGCAGGTTCGAAAGGGGAAAGAATCAAAGAAGCAAGAACTAAATTTAGGTCCCAAGGAGAAGGAGGATTTCTTACAGGAGGTCTGAGAAGAAAACTCCTTTCAAAAGGCTTTGCAGAGTTTGTGGGACATTAGGGCAGATTCAGAAATACCCACATGAAAGTTAGAAATAGCTGCCAATTGAACTTTAAGAGTAGAGGGAGATGAACCTGCATGGAAGAGTTCAGCTAGAAAATCAAGGACTAGTTGGATGGAACCGTTGAAAGGATGTACGTCCTTTCCTTGTGCCCAATATGAAAATCGTTTCCACTTACTCAAATAAATCTTTCGAGTGGAAGATTTATGGGAAGCTATCAAAATATCTCTAACAGAGTGAGATAATTGAGGAAGCCTGGCTACGGTTGGAAGTGGAGGAACCAAGCAGTGAGGTTCAGAGAGGGAGCGATGAAACTGACCCGACTGATGGATCAAAAGATCTGGAACTAGGTCCAGATTCCACGGTCGCCACAAGAAATCGATGCAGAAAGGGGAACCACACTTGTCGAGGCCAGTAAGGAGCAATGTGAATCAATGCGGCCTTCTGAGCGATAGCTTTCTGTATTACTTGAGAGATCAGTGGGAAAGGAGGAAATGCATACAGAAGTCCCGGGCCAAACTTGGACTAGCGTCCCTGCTGGGTTGGCCTGGTAAGGAATAGAGTGAAGTATTCTCTGCACTTGCTGTTTTGGGGAGTAGCAAAAAGATCGCAGCAAGGCTGACCCCACTTGAGAAAAATCTCTCTCACTACAGAGTCTTTCAGAGACCACTCGTGAGGCATGAGAATAGCTCTGCTCAACTTGTCCGCAATGTGATTGGACTTCCCGGGGATGTGCGTTGCTATCAGAAAATGCTGAGAAGAAATCGCCCATTGCCACAGTCTGAGTGCTTCTCAACACAGGGGGTATGATCTGGTTCCGCCTTGTTTGTTGATGTACCACACTACAGACATATTGTCTGTCTGGATTGCAATCGTTCCCAAGGGAAGAGAGTGTTGAAGGGCTTGCAACGCTAAAAGCACTGCTCTCATCTCCAGAACATTTATGTGCAAGTGGCATTCGTTTGGTTGCCATGTGCCCTGGACTGTCCTGCCCTGATAATGCCCCCACCCGATCAGGAGGCATCCGTTGTCAGAGTAGCAACCGGAGGAGGTGGAACAAATGGTCTCCCCAACAGGAGCTGGGGAAGACATCCACCACATGAGATGCTTTTGCAGCTTGCGGATCATAATGGTGTGAGACATTGGAAGTTCCTGGTATGACCATTGAAAAAAGAGCATCCACTGAAGGATCCGCATGTGGTATCTGGCCAATGGAAGGAGGGTATGGCGCTGCCATGATTCCCAACACCTTTAGAACTAACCTGGCTTTGGCTCTGTTGTTGTTGAGAAGTAGTGATACCAATTTTGAATGTCTGATATCCTTTGGTTGTTAGTGTTGCAGACATGTTTACAGTATCTAATTTTGCCTATGTAGGTAATAGTACGACAAGGACAAAAAGACTTTTCAATTTATTGAGATACCCAGTCTTTGACAGAGGCGAAAAGTGTAATCGCTTGGCATCAGAAGGAGATGGTTGATGGGAGCTGTGAGGAGCCAGTCGTCCAAATATGGAAACACCTGGAATCCTTGTCGCCCTCAGGTGAGAAGCTACCACTGCCATGCATTTGGTAAACACCGGGGCAGTGGTGAGACCAAAGGGCAGGGCCCTGAATTGAAAATGACTGGTTCCCAGCCTGAAGCGGAGGAATCTTCTGGAGCGTCTGTTCATTTTATGTGATATGCAGTCCTGAAGGTCTATAGAGCACATCCAGTTTCCTTTTCCCAATAGGGGAAGAATGGATTGCAGCGTGACCATCCGAAATCTTGTTTTCTTGACTGATCTGTTCAAGATACTGAGATCCAAAATTGGTCTCCAGTCCCCTGTTTTCTTTGGAACTAAAAAGAACCTTGAGTAGATTCCGGATCCTAGTTGGTCTGCTGGCACTGGCTGAATAGCTCTTTTTGCAAGCAGTTTTGAAATTTCCAAAGCTGCAAGATCCCTTTGAGCGGGTGGAACATCTGGAAGGGATTTTTTTGACTGATTTGGAAAACGAAGAAAGGGAATAGAATAACCTTCGGAAATGATGGACTGTACCCATTTGTCTTGTGTCAAGGATAGCCAGGCTTCTGGGTACAGTGACAATCTTCCCCCGACTGCCTCCGAAGATGGGCAGTCGGGCAACACCTCAGGGATGCTGAAAGGGCTTCTCGGAGAACGTTTCTCGATTGCCCTGGTTCTGCGGACCCCTCTGCCTCTAGGGCGCGTCTACCATTGTTGTTCCCCTCTGCCTCTGGCGGGAACCGACTCTGTCGCCCAGGCTAAGTCCCTTGGGATTTTTTACGGAACCACATCTTTCCCCTTCTGGCCTTTGGGGTAAGGCCTAGAAGGAGTAGAAAACGGACTCCGGCGGCAGAAAGGGTCTTGCCATCAGTCTCGCACCTAGTCAGGTTTCTTTCACTTGTGGACCAAAGAGATGATCCATCAAAGGGGAGTTCGTGAAAGCGTCTTGAAAGGTTCAAAATTGCATAGCCGCATCCAGGCTGCCTACGTAAGGCTACCCTGTTCCTGCTGCCTGCTCGCTCCATCGGCCGCATAGAGAGGAGGCGCATGGAGGAGTTGGAAATAGAATTAGGATAGCCAGCTGCGTGTTCATTTTCTCTTGGAAACCCGCGGCTGTAGGTCCTTCAGCATTTCACTCGCTTCTTTGATCAAGTCTCTTTGAAGACGAGTGAAATGGCACAGGTAATTCAGCGACGCATGGTAAATGTCGCTGAGGGGAACATCCGCTTCCGTACCTATCCATGGACCTAGATTCCTTGTTAGGTGGATGGACAGGCACTGAAGGATCAGCCAGTTCCTTCTTTGTGGGGAGCTACCACCATAGCATCCACAGAGACTCCTTTTGATAAAAATTCCTTGTCTGATGGAGCTGTGATGAATTTGGAGGGTCTCCTGGGAGTGGGGTCCACTGAATCAGGAGCCGTCCATGCCTTTTGCAACCACCTGCATGAGGGGGTCAAGGGGGACACCCAGGAGGTGGAAGGACAGAGCCAAACGCCTCAAGATACACAGATTCGTCCTCCGAAGGGTTGAGAGCCGGCCAATTTCCCCTCTGTTTAAGGATCTCCAGAATGTCTGCAAATGAGACATCTTCAGAAGGGGAAAGGGGGGAACCCTCAGAATCATCCAGAACTGTGTCGGCGTGATAGACTCAGGTGAGTCAATGTGCTTCCTCGTGCACGGCCTGTTCCGAGGGGCCGCTTCTGCCAAATCAGGAGAGGCGGCGGAAGAGGATGAAATGCCGAAAGGGAGGTGCTGAGGAGTTGGTTCTCTGCGGTCAGGGATGAGGGAGTGAGGCGACTTACCCTCAGGGAGTAGAGAGGGAGCGGCTGCCGGGGCCGCCTGTGGAGTAGAGCCAGGCTCTAACACACTCCGCATGACCTCGAAAGCACCCCTGACAGGCAGAGCCCGAGGTCCCCGCCCGGAGCTAAGGACCCCTCGGCACCGACAGTGATGGCTCGAGGCCGATGTCGAGCCGAACTCACCAGCGCAAGCACCGAGAGGGAGGGTCGGACAAGGGTCCGATGCCACTCACCCTCGAGCCGACGAGGGAAGTCCGGCGCCGAGATCCCTCCATGGAAGAAAACGGAGCCGACGGAGCCGAAGACAATTGTCTCGGCTCCGAGGTAACCACAGTCTCGGTTCCGACACGACCCGGGTCCGAGCTCAAAAAAGTCAAGGAGGAAGGAGTTGATGGACGGGACAGGCACCGAGTGATGAGTCGGGCTCTGAAGCATCTGGGCTAGTGCCTCAGACTTGAGTAGTCGACTCACCACCCTCTGAAGGCCATGATCGGACAACCTCGATGACCTAGAGGAATGAGACCTTGGCTCCGTTCAGACAGCAGGGGAGATCCTGGAGCCGAATGAACGGAGCCAAGAGAAGGTGACCTAGACCTCTTTCTGGTTGCTGGCTCAAGATCTTGTCGGAGCCGACGGTACCTCGATAACCTCGGCCCGCCGAGCCCAGAAGCCACAGAAACTGTGGACTGAGACTTATCGGCTCCAGCCGGAGCCGATAAAGGCAAGGTTGAACAACCTGAGGTCTCGGCTGAAGCCGGAGCCGAAGACCTCGATGCTTGGAGGGCTTCCCTGTTGAGACAGACAGGGAATCCTCAGGCTTCAACAAGCCTCTCAATATGAGCTTGTTTTCCTTTCCTGCAGGACCCTGGGGCTGAAGCCATGGCAGACAGCACAGGAGTCCTGCAGGTGCAAACCCAGACAATAGACACAAGAAGTGTGAGCGTCTGTCAGAGACATTTTCTGACAGCACGCATCACACTTCTTGAATCGAGACCTTTGTTCTTTAGACATAGCCTAACTGGTGAACACAAACACACACTCAAACACACCAGTTATACCCTGTCAGAAAAAATTACTTTAGTAAAATTACTAAAAATAAAGTAGAATAAACAGTAGCTTAAACTACACAAACACTCCTAGAAGGAAGGCCCAAGGCCCAAGGGAAGAACTAAAGTTCTTTTAAGAAAAACGGGGAAAAAAATTTGGTGGGGATAAAGTTCAATGAACTACACTAATTTGACAATAATTAAACTAAAAAGGAAACAGAGTAACTTTTAATAGAAAAGCTTAAACTCACCAGGAACCGGTAGAACAACCAACCTCGAAGCTGTAGGGAAGCGAGATCTGAGGTAACTATCGCCTAGCATTGTGGGATATAAGGGAGCCTCGAGCGGTGGAACCAACTCAT
>NW_025059536.1:0-5211 GCF_019279795.1 Protopterus annectens
AAAATTATTGGATGCTCCATTACAGCATGATACTTTGTTTGATGTTAAGGCAGAAGAGGTGTTGAAGAAAATGGAGGATAAAGCAAAATCTATGCAGACAGTTAAGGATTTTTTACAGGTACAGCCACCCAGATTTAGCAGGAACTGGTCTACAAAGAATTGGTCCCTTCCAGTGTCAGACAGGCCACAAAGAGGCAGATACAGATGCCCTAGAGGCAGATCCCAGACCCAAGGCTCATACAGGCGTAAACAATGGGGTGCTTCTACCTCCAAAAGCGGAGAAGACAAATCACAGCCATATAGGAAACAGTCCCAATGACTGTCCTCTGCCAGTACCAAGCACTTATCTTTTGGCAGCCCCCCTAGGGGGAAAACTAGCACTTTTTTCACAAAATTGGCACATGATCACCCAGGACAAATGGGTCTTGAATATAGTGTCTCAGGGCTACAGGTTCCACTTTCACACCTTGCCAAAGGCAAAAGGTATGCCAGACCTGCCACACAATCAATGGGCAGAGGCACAAAAGCAAGTTTCATCCCTCATGGACATGAGAGCCATTCAGCGAGTACCACAGCAAGAGCAGGGACAAGGATTTTACTCAAGACTTTTCTTGGTACCCAGAAAGGACAAAGCCTGGAGACCAATACTGGACCTGTCTATTCTAAACACTTTTCTGGACATTCTAAAATTCAAAATGTTGACTCTGCAGCAGCTTCTGCCATGCTGGGCGAGAAGGCTTGGCTTGTAACTTTGGACCTAAAAGAGGCATACCTGCATGCCCCAATCAGACAATCTTGCAGAAGATACCTCAGATTCATAGCTGGCTCAATGCACTACCAATTCTCTGCACTGCCCTTTGGCTTATCTACTGCGCCCAGGGTCTTCACAAAATGCCTGGCACCAGTAATTGCTTTTTGCAGACAAAGAGGAATTCAGATATATCCTTACTTGGACGACTGCCTTATTCAAGCAGAGAACAAGGACATTCTATTAAAGCATCTGGCGTTTGTAAAAAGATTACTGATTTGCCTAGGGTACACACTAAACAAAAAATCAAAACTAGTACCCCCTCAAGAGATAATATTCCTGGGTGCAAGCTTAAATACAACTGCCCAGATGGCTTATCTCATGCCAGACAAACAAAGGCAACTGACTTCTTACTTCGAAATGTTGGCAACAAAGACCCAGTTATCTGCAAGAAAAATTCTGCAGGCTTTGGGCTTCATGGCATCCTGCATTCTGCTAATTCCATATGCAAGACTGCATATGAGGAAACTACAATGGTATCTAAAAAGTGTTTGGACTCAACATTGCCACAGCCTGGAAACATTAATTACCCTCATTCCCTGCCTGCAACAGGAGTTTCGATGGTGAGCACAGGCCTGTCACCACAACAAGGGACAGCCATTCACTTTACCCACAGCCAGTCAGACATTAACAACAGATGCATCAGATTATGCCTGGGGGGCCCATATGGCAGGAAAATGTATTCAGGGCACATGGCCCGCAAGCCAAATGCATCTTCATATCAATCAAAAAGAGATGCTAGCTGTTCAGAATGCCCTGACAGCCTTCAAGGATCTACTTCATCCAGGACAACTGCTGATAAAGACGGACAATACTACAGTCATGTGGTACATAAACAAGCAGGGAGGCACACATTCCTACCCCCTCTGCAGACAAGCCATGATTTTGTCGAACACAGCTTTGACTTATCAAGTACACCTGCAAGCACAATTCCTGCCAGGAAAGACAAATACTCTGGCAGACGATTTAAGCAGAAACCTCATGGATCCTCACGAGTGGAAACTAGATCCACAAATCTTCAGCATGATAACAAGGAAATGGGGATGCCCAGACATACATCTATTTGCCTCCCCTCACAACTGCCAACTACAGAGATTCTGCACAAGGACTTATCACAAGCAAGCATGGAAAGTGGATGCTCTATCATTCAGCTGGAAAACCCTTACAGTATATGCCTTTCCTCCACTGCCTCTCCTCCCCAAGGTACTCCTAAAGGTCAGACAAGAGAAGCCAAAAATGATACTGATTGCCCCAGACTGGCCCCACCAGCACTGGTACCCAATCCTAAAGAGCTTGTCTCATTGCCCAGCCTGGACATTACCTCAAATTCCTCATTTACTGACCCAACAAAACAATCACATCCTGCACAGCCAACTCAGAACCCTAAATCTGGCAGCATGGCGAATAATGTAACCATTCAGAACACGCCTCTCTCTAAAGCAGTTATGGATGTTATTTTGGAGGCCAGGAGGCCCAGCACCAGAAAATCTTATGCAGAAAAATTGAAGAGATTCTGTGCTTGGAACCAGGCACAAGGAATTGACGCGCTTGTACCAAATATTCCTCAGATTTTACAATACCTAACTGAGATGTTGGACAAGGGCCTATCCTTTTCATCAATTAAGATCCATGCCCCTGCAATTTCAGCTCATTAAAATATGGACCCACCTATTTTTTCACATCCACTGCTAAGGCAGTACCTCAGAGGGGCCAAAAACATAAGACCTCCATGAGAGCCAATACCTGCATGGGACCTCAATTCTTTCTTTCTTGAAACTCACACTGCCCACTTTTTGAGCCAGCCAATACAGCTGAGATAAAATTTTTATCATGGAAAAACAGCTCTGCTCCTACAATAACTTTGGCAAGAAGAGTCTCAGGAGTTACAGGCAGTAATGGCTGTGGAACCTTTTATAATTTTTCCATCCAGACAGGGTTTTTCTGAGCACAAACCCAACATTTATGCCTTCATGCAATGTCCAGTGTAACTCTAACCAAAACCATTCATTTGGTTTCCACCTTTTATCCAAAGCCACAGAATAAGGGGGAGAGACTTCTGCATTCTTTGGACATACACAGACAGCTACGTGCTTCTACCTGACAGAACTAAAGCTTTCAGAAAGACTGAGCAACTCTTAGTGGCATATGCTGCAGGATCACAAGGAAAGCTGGCCCCAAGCAGACTATTTAAATGGATAGGCCACTGCATCTGTTTCTATTCACAACATGGCAAATCAGTGCCTAAGGGGCATTAGACCACATTCAACCAGAGCAGCAGCCACTTCCAGCAGCCTCAGAGGAGAGTACCAACCAAGGACATTTTCATGGCTGCAACTTTGACTGTGTGCACACTTTACAAAGCACTACCACGCACTTTTTACTCTAAATCCAGAGTGTTTTGCCACTGCAGTTCTGCAGGGCCTCATAGCCACCCTAATTCTATTTAGCCCAGCCACCCAACTCTAGCTTTGGGATTCAACCCAAGTGGCCACTGCAACAGTGAAACACGATGAACATAGTGCACACTTTGTGTACTCACTATAAAATGTAGATGCCCATGTATTCACTGTTGCAGTCCAGGATACCTCCCACCATCCCCTTTCATTGCTGGGAATTATCCTGTGCTTCTATTCCATACAACCTATGTGGTGTATTTTGTTGTAGATGAAGGCATGTCTATGTTAGTGCATGCATTTTTATTGGCATAATTTTTGTATCTACCCTCTTTTGGGGTTCCGACATCTGGGGCAAGAAAAACTGAGCAAAATGGTGTCGGCTGCATCTTTATACCCTGTTGCACTGACATCAGGGAAGAGGCAGCAACCCCATCACTGCATCAAGACTTTGAATTCAGGCCGACTGTGGGTATTCTGCCAGCAGGATAACCCAAGTGTAATGACTGCAACATTGAATACACTTGAACATCTACATTTATGGTGGTAGGTACACAACTGTATCTTCTTCTTGCCATAGACAAGTTGGATGGCCTTGCTATCGCCATTTCCGGGTTTAGTAACTGATATTTTGGTGACAGCATTTAAATTACCAATTGATTGATAAGTTACAGCAATCTCTTTTTTCATGATTGACTAGTATCGGTCAGTCAACAAGGTTAGAATAGGTGATTATGAAGTTACACAAGTTCTAATTTTGGGTTGCTGGATGATTTCTCCAGGCAGGACCTTCTTGGAGATTATTATCCAGTTTTATTGAAGAAACAGGGCACCAGTGTGTATTTACCTGTAGGATGGAAGATGGCTTGTTTATGAAAGGCATTTTTGAATGATTGCAATGAACCACACTTGTGCAAAGTTCTTGGGTTTCATCTGAGCTTCCTAGCCTTTACTGATACAGCCACAGATCTGGGCATCAGAGCAGATGGCTGGCAGCAGAATCACTTACTTCCTGGTCTGAGCAGAGGAAATACGACATAAGCTAGAAATTCTTGCCAGTCGGGGTAGCTATCCTTATATGGAACTAACATTTTGCCATCAGTAGGGTAACTTTCATTGGGATAACTGCTGTGGTACAAATGTTAGCTAAAAGATTCTCTAGGCCAAAAAGGTGCATTCAGTTTTAAGATTATTAAGCTTACAGATAATTTGAATTTTACAGCTCACCATATCCCTGAGACATTCAGTGGCATAGCTTATAGTTTACCATGGTTTCAGATCTCCAGGTTTCATCAGGTGGCATCAGAAGCACAGGAGTTTGGGATACCTTTTCCTCAGGACATTTGGCTGATTGAGCAGGTATAGCCATCACCTTATTATCCAGGTCTTGGACAGTGAATATTAAGAAGACTTACTCCTCCTATTCCTTTAATGCCCTGAAGATTTTTTTTTATCTTGGACTGATTTGCAAGATAGATATTGGTCAGGTTCTGTTGTGGTCCAATTCTTAATACAAAGATGATTAATGAATGAGGCATCCAGTACTATTCATATTCATTAAGCAGCTCTAGTTTGTCCAGCTCATTCCTTGGTGCTTCCCAATGTCATCACTAATTTGAAAAGGTGCAGTAACATAAAAGGCCGAACACAAGATTATAGGATAAATTCTATTTTGACATCTCTTGGGATCCATTGTCACAGGAGTGATGTTCTCATTCAATGATTTTCATTCATTCATGCTTCAGTCAACCATGTTCACCTGATTGTATGCAGGTGCATCCAGAGTAAGTGAAATACTGAAGACTTTGTCCTGGGGTGATATCATATTAGAGAAAGATTACATTGTAATTTGTTTAAAGAGGTCCAAAACAGATCAGACTAGTCAAGAAGGTTCACCTTGATAAGGCTGGTGCCTGCTTCACATGTCCAGTACATTGGGCCACACCTTTACATATGTTAGAAGCAGACATCTCCTCCTCCTCCCAGCCTATCTTTTGCTTGAAAGGGGCA
>NW_025059537.1:0-5272 GCF_019279795.1 Protopterus annectens
TAGTTTTCCCATAGAATGGCAAGTCAAAATCCTGATAAACCTCGTCATAAAATTAATATTGCCCTTTAAACCATGATTGAGAAGCCTCACTAAATTTCTAAAAAAAAATCTGTCTCCAACAGTCCCTTATTATATATCAACAGAATGATATCAGCACTGGCATTATTCTGTTTTACCTTCCTTATGGTTTATTTATTTATTTTGTTTGGTGAATAGTCCAACAGAATTTGGCTAGTTTTAATTGGAACCGGGAGAAAAACTCTGAGTGGTTTATATCATATTTTTACCATACAACAATTCAAATTCGCCTTACCTTCTTAGCTTGTTATAAGAACATTTGGAATGAATCATCTGAGAATCAACATGTCCAATATTATCAAGGCAATATACTCATAGCTTCATTGGGTTATTTTACACATACAACAGTTAAGGTTCCTTATAATTTGATAATAGATACCTGTAATTCCCAGTTTATGTAGTAGCCCATTTTACCAGGACAACACCATAACAGTTTCCAAACCTCGGTGACCATAAACAATTGTATAACAAAAGAGGAAGCTGCAAGAGACAAGGCAAAAATCCAAGGAAGGCATCCTGATCTGGCACTAGTGACTCGTTCTCGCCTACCCCAAAAAATATCCAAGAATAACTTTGAGAAAAATGTGGACATAAAGATAACCACAAGGCATTCTTCGGTTGGTATGTGTGTTAGAAACCTGAGCGGTACTCGAATATGCTCAGGTTGGTACATAGTACCAAACCCACAGATATTGCTAACATTCTGGCGGACAGTTCAATTCTGGAATTTCTTGCCTCTCCTCACCTCAAAAGAAATACTCATCCCAGCTGAATCTTAACCTCCTGTCATCTCTGATGTCGGTGAGCCACCACCAACAAACAAAAAACACAACATCTATGGGACCACAGTGGTATCCCGGCTGGTGATCATTGAACTCTGAGAGGGCTAAGCCCCCATACAAAATATTCAACATATTAGCCTAGGACCCATGTACTAGACACTGGCAGCAACAGTGGTCCACTCCTGAGGGCTCACTACGACACAGGGAACTGCCCATAAGCTTGACCAACTGGTTTTAGCTGTGGAAAAATTATGCGGAACTCATGAGCAACGGCGACGGACCTACTAGACACTTGTGGTCACAGTTCTGGCTTTGTGTAAGGTGGAGCCTGCCTTTTGAACCTGGTTGACTTTTTGAAGGCAGTCACTAGAGCCATTGATGAGGCAAGGCGGTCATACACAGCCCTACCTGGACCTTGGCTAAACCTTGATACAATACCCCACACTAGGGGATCATAAACTAAACAGCTAAGTAAAATCATGTCACAAGATGGGTTTACCAGCGAAACAGGCCATAAAATTCAAGATTGCGGGAGCATGTCAGACTCAAAGCCAGTCACAAGTGGTGTCCCACAGAGCTCCATCCCTGGGACCCCTCTTGTTACGGCATTTACTTCTCTCCAGATAGAAAGCAAGCATGGGAGGGTTGCTTGACTGACAAAAGTTCCCAGATGACTGCCGACTAGGCGCCATGATGCGATACACCAGCTGACACTGCGTCTACAGAAGGCCTCACGAAAGCGGACAGCGCTGGTGCGAATTCACGGCCTTAAACTGAATGTAAAGAAATGTATAGTCATCCCCTTTGGGAAAAATAAAAATGCCCACAAATTATCACATGAACCCAGTAACCCCACTGGTGCAGTAATCAAGAGACCTGGGGACCTAAGTTGATAGTGACCTCTCATTTGACACCATTGCCAGGAAGTGTTTTAGAAGACTTTCTACCTTACCTTATCATGAGGGGTTCACATCCAGATCAAAGAGGTCATGTGCCTGTACTCTCCTCATTAGGCCCATGATTGAGTACAATGCCCCATTGGTATGTACCTCACCTAGCACCCCAACAGCTGGAGGAACCCCAGAAGTACCTGTAAAGAGGATCAAGGGTCCCTTTGTATGTCCTTAATATGCTGCCAGGCTAAAAACTCAACTCTATTCAGTAGCATACCACCTGCTCAGAGGTGATCTGTGCCCCTGGCGGTAAAAGTCCATGTGTCCAACCAGGAATTTATGGACATGCTGCTCCACCTCAAAAAATCAAAATCCATACTAGGCATGAGCCAGATTTAAACCTCAGTACAAACATGAATAGAACATGCTGGAGGACAGATTCATAACTCAGAGGCTACCCATAATCCCAGTCCATGCTAGGCAGAGCCTCACTGACTGTCTTCAAGAGAAATCACTTGACGGTGGATGGGAGATCGTGGGTTTACCCGAGAGTCACCTGCACATCGCTACTTAACAGAGGCACAATAAACTAATTTTAATAAATGGGGTTCTATTTCAATGTGTCACTACTGAACAAGAGAGCACAGTATTCTAGGAGGTTGTTCTATACACCTTAGTTACCACATGGGTGGCAAAAGCCACATCTCTACTGAAACTAGGCTTTGCAAATGCCTCGAACAGATAACCTAATATATCAAACTTATGAAACGCTATATATGTTGCAGCAAGCCTTAAAGTTAAACAAAGGCAGGACGGGTTTCAGTGAGAGGCATGTTTGTTAAGTACCCACTCAGCCAAACTGTTTTAACTCTTCTATCTATATTGCAGCTCCGTTTCATCAGTATTTACATCCAACAATAAATGACCAATAAGATGCCCATCTCCCTTTTTCAATAACTCCATTGCTTTGAAAATATTTCTATTTACAGAAGCTTCGTAAAACTGAACATGCTTCAAGAAGCTACTATCCATACTCAGCTCTACATCTCCTTACAGTTGTTATGACTGCCTCCTGTCACATTACTACTACTCCCCTATCAAGTCTTTGTAGTATCACATTCAGCTCTAGTATAACCACCTTTAATTCTACTTTCTTGTTATTTAATATACAAAATCCTTTCTAGTATACTATCAATATATCTTACATATTTCTGGACAGTACCTACTACTGGTAACTTCTTATGAATACATTACATTTTCTTGATTCGTATTTATGGATAGTATAAAAACAAAGTATCAACAACAACGCTGAGGCGAGATGAGCCGAATAATAAGCTGCTGGCCAGAATTGCTTTTGGTTGTCGTGTTGCGGCAACTGGCTAATTCTGAAGAGTTGCCGTAAATCTAACTGTAGCGCTGTCTTTGATTTTATTTTTTCAACCAGTTTGACTGCTTATCTCGTTTGTTTCTGATTTTATCGGATAATGTAAGTTTGCTATTTACACTCCTCTCTGTCAACATAAACCAACCTGAAATAATCAACCAACTCCAATCTCAGTAAACAAACACATTATATATAAAATATACATACATACACGGTTAAGCGTTTGATGGTTTCTTTTCCCTTCTGTTACAGTACAAATAACAGATGCCATTGAGGCTAAAGACAGAATTAGGACATTTCCTTGTCTATGTAAAGTTGCATATGTGCAAAACTACCGGGATGAATGTGTGTGATTTCTATAAGCGCTATCAAATTTCTTTTCAAATGAAAGTACTTTTGCTTCATATAGATGGAAAAACGTTCCATGGAAAAGTGTTCTCAAGATACCATGAGTGTAAAAGTGTGTATTACATGAAACATAGTTCTGCAGTTGTCATAGAAATTACCACCTGTAACTTTCTTTAATTTTATAAGTTTTGAGCTCAAATACCTGTCTAACTGGGGTCTGAAAGATTCTCCCTGTCGCATGAAAAAAAACAGATATCTGAAAGTCTGTACAGCTGAGTATGAATTAATGAATACAAACAACCGACGGGACCATTCAGTTATTTGCACAGCTTCTGCCTGCTCAGGACTGGCCCAGTGTATCCAGCAATATATAGAAAATTTATTTAAAAAAATGATTACATGTGAGACAGGATGTGAAAGATGCAACAAATGGGTGTGGTGAGAGGAATACAAAGCTAGGCACAGTTGATGTGAACCCAAGCAAGATTGGAACAAAAAGATATCCAGGATATTTATGGGCAAATTGACACTGTGGGTGGGAATTCTAGTGAAATAAACAAGTGTTGGTGATCCCCAGTGTGACCCAGTTATAAGCTGGGATTGTCCCTTTAAAGCTATGTTTGGTAATTCTAATAGCCACTGATTGTATATTTAGAAAGTGACACTTACATACCACCTATTAATTCTACTATAGTCTGTTCATTGACCTTTGTGAAAAACAACTTGGAAGATCTGGATAAACAAACTAATAATTTTAGTAATTTATCGCTGCAGAGTTACAAAGCTGGTTGAATTGAAAAGAACTAAGTAGTATGAAATCGTCCAACTGATAAAGGAGGTGGTATTGTTATCTCGACAAGGACAAATATAGAATGTTACGTGATCATCTCAGTGGCGTTGTCGTGTATGCCATTTTACCTATGCATATACTCAGTAGTGTCTGTAGAAAAGTACAGTTTTGATCTTTGATTTATTAACTGCAGGCATGATATCAGGCAACTGTTTGAGTGTTTCAAGTGGGAACATCCAACAGTCCCTTTGATGATATGGTCTACCCAAAATACATAAGTCCTTAACTCCACCTATACCTAGTTTCAGGAGGCGGTTGGGTAACTGAGCCACTTTCCTTTTTTGCCGAAAAGACTTTCCATGCCTTGTAGCTAAATTGTAGCACTGTTTTAAAAGGATACCAAGGTTTTTTAAATGAGCTATCAAACAAAATGAAGTATCTTAGGACAATGTTTGTTGTAACTCAGATATTGAATCGTTATTCACTATTGCCTTACCCCAATGGTCTCACGAAGATCAGTATCGAAATTACTGTGAGAGCTTACCCCTGATACTAAGGTGACACTTGCACGCACACACTGCAAGTCATCCTAGAAACAATGTGTTTATTTTTAATGATGTTGTTTTATTATGAACAAAAATCTTGGTGCTTGTATGGGCTGCAACGTAGCTATGTAACTATCAATTGAGGCTAACATGTACTTTCTCAAATAATAGATATGAGTTAACATCAATCGTTATAAATATTTTATTGGATGATATTTTTGTTGTGGCATGAAAGCAGGAAACAGCTGGCTACAAGGTTATTTATGTAATCAGTTGAATGCGGGTTTTACCTGAATATTCTATTGAAGAGTGAAGTTTTGGATGTCAAGTTATAAAGCAATTTTATCCACTGTGTCTACTGTATAAGAAAACTGTTAGAAAGAATAATGTTCTACACTATGGCAGTATGCATCCGAATCATCAAATTCAATGTGTTGAAAGGACAGATATTT
>NW_025059538.1:0-5400 GCF_019279795.1 Protopterus annectens
CGATATACATGTAGATGGGACCTGATTTTAAGTGAATCATAATGTTTCTGAAACTGAAAAGACAGAATACAGGAATTAAATAACAAAAAAATATAAAGAATCCCCAATCAAAATATGCCTTTGCATCTTTGACATGGAGCCATTTACATTTTTGTAGATGGGGCAATAGTTTAAGGATCCATTATTTGACCAGAGTGGATTACTTTAACGTCATGTAAGGACCACCTTAAAGAGCTAGTCCACCTCTTTTCCTAACTGCTGGGTAATTTGCTGAAGTACGGCCCCCGTTACAATATAACTGAAACACAATCATTTTAAATGCTTTATAGTACAACACAAATTCACAACCATAAATAACACTAACTCATGTAAAAATAAAATGGAAAGATACAGCCAAACACTGAACTGATTCATGCCCACTTTTATTGCAAATATTACTGATGTGAGAAATCAGAAACAGCAGCTGTTAATTTCTTTTTTTTCTTGTGTGTAGTTATTTTCTTCTTCTCATTAGACCTGTGGGAGAAAAGACACACAGATTAGTCCAAACTTTTAGTTATGTACTTACCATAACTTTAGATGTTTGGGATCCATCTCGCCTACATTCTGTACTGATGGGCTCAGAGCCGATCCCTCGGCTCCGACTTGGCACGCTATGCTATAGAGCGAGGCCTCTTATTGGCTGAGCTATTTCTTATCCCAGGATGCACCACCACTAATCCCCCAGATCTTGTTTGTCCGCATTCATGCACATATGCACAACTTGTTTATATAACATTGCCAGATGTTTCAAGATGAAACAACAGGATTCGGACCTTCTGATATCCTCTGATCTCCAAGGCAGGGGGAAGGAGGGTGGGTTATTGGGAATGTAGGCGAGATGGATCCCAAACATCTAAAGTTATGTTGAGTACATAACTAAAAGATGTTATGTGATCCTATCTCACCTACATTCCGTACTGATGGGACAGCGTCCCTAGCACCTAAATCCTGGGTGGCTCATTGGAAAACACTCCTGAGCACTGTGGAACAAAATGAAGCTCGTCCTCTAGATGCCACATCCAATTTGTAGTGGGAAATGAAGGCATGCGGGGAAGACCATGTAGCCGCAGCACAAATGTCACTAATGGCAAGCTTAGAATGGAACGCTATTGAAGTAGCCATAGCTCTTGTAGAGTGAGCTTTGACAGAGGTCGTAAGCTCTTTATTAGAAGAGGAATACGCCTGAGTAATACAGTCCCTGATCCATTTGGCAATAGTGACCTTTGTGATGGCTTTGCCCAATTTATTATCCGAAAAGGATACAAACAATTGATCTGTTTTCCTTGTTTGTTTGGTCCTATCTAAATAAAAACGCAACTGCCTGTGGACATCTAATGTGTGGAATATGAATTCCGCTTTGTTAGAATATTTTGGAAAAAAGACTGGAAGTTCTAACGATTGTTGTAGGCAGAAACCGGAACAAACTTTAGGGACAAAGGATGGATTTGGCCTGAGAGATACTCTGTCTTTATGAAAAACCAAGTACGGAGGTTTTACAGACAAAGCTTGAAGCTCTGAAACCCTTCTGGCAGAAGTAATCGCAACCAGAAAGGCAGTTTTCCACGATAGAAATTTTAAATCACATGTTGCTGCCGGTTCGAAGGGGGAGGAAGTTAAGGCACGTAACACCACATCAAGATCCCATGGAGGAGTAGGATGAGAAATTGGAGGTCGTAAAAGCGCAGCACCTTTCATGAAGGTCTTACACAATCTGTTGCTCATTAAAGGTGGGTTTATAGACTCGTGAAAATTGTAAATAGCCGCCAATTGAACCTTGATGGTAGAGACTGAAGAGCCTTGATTGAAAAGGGAAGTTAGAAATTTCAGGACTTCTGATACGGGAATAGAGATGGGATCCATACCCCGGAGTTGAGCCCAAATAGCAAATCTCTTCCATTTGCTAGAATACAATTTCTTAGTGGCAGACTTGTGGGCCAAAGATAAGATGTGTACAACTTCCGGGTCTAAGGTATGATTCCTGACTATAGTCGGAAGAGGAGGAGCCAAGCTGTCAATTTCAAGGTGTGTAGGGACTGGTGGAGTAGTCCCGATTGATGAACTAATAGATCTGGAATCTGATCCCTGAACCATGGACCTTCCAGTGCATATTTCCGAAGATAAGCCACAAAACTATGGGCTAGGCTTGTAAATGCCCTCGGGCAGATAGCCTAGTATGAACCTATGAACCTATGAACCTATAAGGGAACCATATCTGACGAGGCCAGTAAGGAGCAACTAAGATCATTTTGCTCCCCAAGTGAGACGCCTTTTGGATCACTCTGGGAAGGAGGGGAACTGGGGGAAAAGCATATAGCAAGCCGGTGGGCCACGGATGGGCTAGTGCGTCCATAGGGTTCTCCCCCGGAGCCGGAGTGAGGGAGAAGAACTTTTTGCACTTCACATTCACCGGGGTTGCGAAGAGGTCGCAACAAGGAATTCCCCATTTGCTGAAAATCTGATTTGCAACCGTAATGTTCAGAGACCACTCGTGCAGAGAGAGGATAGTTCTGCTCAGTCTGTCGGCTATCAGATTGGACTTGCCAGGAATATGAGTCGCCACTAGAAATCGTTTGGTCGACACTGCCCACTCCCAAACTCTCATGGCCTCTCTGCAAAGGGGGTATGATCTGGTCCCTCCCTGCTTGTTCAGGTACCAGACTACTGACATGTTGTCGGAGTGAATGGCAATTACGCCCTGAGGGAGGTAATCGTGAAGGGCTTGTAGGGACAGAAACACCGCCCTCATTTCTAAGATGTTGATATGAAGTAGAGTCTCTTCCGAATGCCATTTGCCTTGGACTGACCTGCCCAGGGAATGCCCCCCCCACCCCATCTGGGAGGCGTCCGTAGTCAAAGTGGCCACAGGAGGAGGTGAAACAAAGGGTCGTCCCTGATCCAGATTGGAGGGCACCAGCCACCAGCGAAGGTCCCGTTTGCAGGTTTCCGTGATCCATATGAGGTGATTGAGAGGGAGATCCTGAAAGGACCATTGTGTTGAAAGAAGCCACTGGAGAATTCTCATGTGCAACCTTGCTAGGGGAACTAGAAGAACCGTGGCGGACATAGATCCCAATAGCTGCAGGACCATTCTGGCTGGGGCCTTGGATCTGGGAAGTAAGGCTCGAACTTGAGCCTGTATGGTTTGTATCCTTTCTGTAGGTAGATAGACCCACATTTGGTTTGAGTCTATCTCTACTCCGATGAATCTTATGCGTTGAGATGGCAGCAACACAGACTTTGGCCAATTGAAGGTGATTCCAAGGGAAGTGCCCAGTGATATTGTGGCTTGTAGGCTCCGCAATAGTAGATGCTTGGAGGTGGCAGTCAGGAGCCAGTCTAGATACAGAAACACCTGGAATCCTAGACTTCTCAGGTGAGCAGTCACGACCGCCAAACATTTGGTGAACACCCTGGGGGCTGTGGTGAGACCAAAGGGCAGCGCGCGGAACTGAAAATGACTGTCTCCTAGGCTGAAGCGCAGATGTCTCCTGGACGCTTGATGTACCATGATATGGTAATAAGCGTCCTTGAGATCTATGGAGCACATCCAAACACCTTTCTCCAGCAGTGGGAGAATGGATTGTAGGGTGACCATTCGGAACTTGGACTTTTTGACTGAACGATTTAGAATGCTGAGATCCAAAATGGGCCTCAAGTCCCCGGTCTTTTTTGGCACCAAAAAGAATCTTGAGTAAGTCCCTAATCCGATCTGGTCTGCGGGGACCGGTTGGATGACTCCTTTTTGAAGCAGCTTTGAAACTTCTAAGGCTGCAATTTCCCGTTGACTGGGTGGCGGGTCCGGGATTTTTTTGGACTGAGGTGGGGAGTGAGAAAAAGGGATGGCGTAACCTCCGGCGATAATTCGAAGCACCCATCGGTCCTGAGTGATACCTTCCCAGGCTTTTAGGTGCCTCGAAAAATGACCCCCGACTGGCTCTGGAGTTGCACAGTCAGGCAATCCCTCAGGGACTGTGGAAGGCTGAAGAGCCACGAAAGGACTTGTGGTCTCCAGTGTTGCGGGGGCCTCTGCCGCCTCTGGGACGGTGTCTTCCAGAAGAATTTCCCCCTCATCTGCCTCTAGAAGGGGGATCGTCCTGCTGTGAGGGATAAGACTTCTGAGATCTATGGAACCACATTTTCCCTCCTCTTTTAGCCTTGGGGTAAGGCCGAAAGGGAGTGGAAAATCATGCCCTTATGGCAGTCAAAGTCTTACCTTCTTGCTCGCAGCGGGTCAATGTGTCCTTTACCTTGGGTCCAAACAATGAGGACCCATCAAAGGAGGCGTCGGCAAAGGAAGACTTAAAGGCCTCCACAAAATGACACAGGTGAAGCCAGGCTTGCCTCCGTAGAGCAATGCCTGTACCCGCCGCTCTACTCGCCCCTTCGGCCGCATAAGAAATGAGCCTCATGGACGAGTTTGATATGGATGACAGCGTAGCCAGCTGAGAGCCAACTGTCTGGGCCAGCTGCTCAGGCAGGTTACCCAAGAGGGTATCTGAAAAGCTCCTTAATCAGATCCCTCTGAAATCTGGTGAAGTGCGTTAGATAGTTCAGGGACCTTAAAGTAAAGGCCGCTGAACTTAGGGTGCGCTTACCGTACCGATCCATGCTCCTAGACTCCTTATTAGGAGGATGGATGGACGTCGAAGCCTCTGTTACATCTTGCTGGGTAGCAGATGCCACCACCAAGGCATCTACAGCCACACCTTTCGTCAAAAACTCCTTTTCTGGGGGTGCTGACAGGAACTTATTCGGATGAGCAGGCACCGGTTCCACAGAGTCTGGGTGTTCCCACGCCCTTCAACAGATCAAATCTAGGAGCTCGTCGAAGGGCGGAGACACCCAGGAGGTGGAGGGTTGAGCCCCGAAGGCCTTAAGGAACACCGACTCGTCAGCAGAAGGGGGTTTGGATTGCCAGCCGCCTCGTTGTTTAAGGGCTTCCAGGATGTCTGCAAAGGAGACATCATCTGAGGACGACTTAGGGGACCCCTCTGCATCATCAAGATCAGTGTCTGACGTGAGAGACTCATCGGGGGAGTCAACGTGCTTCCTCTTGCACGATCTTTTCCTGGGGGGTTCCTCCGAAGAGGCTTCAGAGGGACCTCCAGGAGGGGGGGAACCCCCAGTGGGGGTGACCTCAGGCCCCGGGGCTCCGCTGTCTAAGGACAGGGGAACTGCCAAAGACCCAGTCTCCGTATGCAGGGAAGGTGCTGGAGAGACCGTGGAGGTAGCCAAAGAAGATTTGGCTAACGCACTCCTCATGGCCCTGAAGGCGGGACCACCAGAATCCTGGGAAGGTCCCACCGTGGCCACTAGGTACCCCAGCCGGCGGAGAAGGCTCGGGACTGAAAACATCAG
>NW_025059539.1:0-6078 GCF_019279795.1 Protopterus annectens
AAGACAGTAATTGCAGTCAGAGTAGTCTCATTCATTGATATTCTGTTACTGCCTATTTAAGTGGTACATTTTGGAATATTTTCTGCTTAAAACCTGAGCTTTGGCCGGCTAAAATCTAGCTGTATTCAACTGGACGTATAAGAGAATTTAAGTAACTTTTATCTGCACTTTTTTCAAATAATACAGCATTTTAATTGATTTATTTGTGTTGCATTGAATATTAACTGAACTGGAAGTTTTGAATCTGTTTTTTCAGTTAGTGTTTGCTAGATGTTATTGCCTGTTAGAATTCCTGCATAGACAGTAACAGCAGATGGGGGTAGTCTCATTCATTGATATTCTGTTTCTGCCTATGTAAGTGGTACATTTTGGAATATTTTCTGCTTAAAACCTAAGCTTTGGCTGGCTAAGATCTAGCTGTATTCAACTGGACGTATAAGAGAATTTAAGTACCTTTTATCTGCTCTTTTTTCAAATAATACAGCATTTTAATTGATTTATTTGTGTTGCATGGAATATTAACTGAACTGGAAGTTTTGACTCTGTTTTTTCAGTTAAAGTTTGCTAGATTTTATTGCCTGTTAGAATTCCTGCATCGACGATAATTGCAGTAGGGGGTAGTCTCATTCATTGATATTCTGTTACTGCCTATTTAAGTAGTAGATTTTGGAATATTTTCTGCTTAAAACATGAGCTTTGGCCGGCTAACATCTAGCTGTATTCAACTGGACGTATAAGAGAATTTAAGTACCTTTTCTCTGCACTTTTTTTCAAATAATACAGCATTTTAATTGATTTATTTGTGTTGCATGGAATATTAACTGAACTGGAAGTTTTGACTCTGTTTTTTCAGTTAATGTTTGCTAGATTTTATTGCCTGTTAGAATTCCTGCATAGACAATAATTGCAGTAGGGGGTAGTCTCATTCATTGATATTCTGTTACTGCCTATTTAAGTAGTAGATTTTGGAATATTTTCTGCTTAAAACATGAGCTTTGGCTGGCTAAGATCTAGCTGTATTCAACTGGACGTATAAGAGAATTTAAGTACTTTTTACCTGCACTTTTTTCAAACAATACAGCATTTTAAATTATTTATTTGTGTTGCATTGAATATTAACTGAACTGGAAGGTTTGAATCTGTTTTTTCAGTTAGTGTTTGCTAGATTATATTGCCTGTTAGAATTCCTGCATAGACAGTAATTGCAGTTGGGGGTAGTCTCATTCATTGATATTCTGTTACTGCCTATTTAAGTAGTACATTTTGGAATATTTTCTGCTTAAAACCTGAGCTTTGGCCTGCTAAGATCTAGCTGTATTCAACTGGACATATAACAGAATTTAAGAACCTTTTGACTTCACTTTTTTTCAAATACTACAGCATTTAATATGTTTTATTTGTGTTGCATTGAATATTAACTGATTTGGAAATTTTGACTCTGTCTTTTCAGTTAGTGTTTGCTAGGTTTTATTGCCTGGTAGAATTCCTGCATAGACAGTAATTACAGTCGTGCGTAGTCTCATTCATTGATATTCTGTTACTGCCTATTTAAGTGGTACATTTTGGAATATTTTCTGCTTAAAACCTGAGATTTGGCTGGCTAAGATCTAGCTGTATTCAACTGGATGTATAAGAGAATTTATGTCCCTTTTATCTGCACTTTTTTCAAATACTACAGCATTTTAATTGATTTATTTGTATTGCATTGAATATTAACTGAACTGGAAGTTTTGACTCTGTTTTGTTCAGTTAGTGTTTGCTGGAATTTATTGCCTATTAGAATTCCTGCATAGACAGCAACTGCTGTCGGGTGTAGTCTCATTCATTGATATTCTGTTACTGCCTATGTAAGTGGCACATTTTGGAATATTTTTTGCTTAAAACCTGAGTTTTGGCAGGCTAAGATCTAGCTGTATTCAACTGGACATATAAAAGAATGTAAGTACCTTTTATCTGCACTTTTGTTCAAATAATACAGCATTTTAATTGATTTATTTGTGTTGCATTAATTATTAACTGAATTGGAAGTTTTGACTCTGTTTTTTCAGTTAGTATTTGCTAGATTTTATTGCTTGTTAGAATTCCTGCATAGACAGTAAATACAGTTGGAAGTAGTCTCATTCATTGATATTCTGTTACTGCCTATTTTTGTGGTACATTTTAGAATATTTTCTGCTTAAAACCTGAGCTTTGGCCGGCTAAGATCAAGCTATATTCAAATGCATGTATAACAGAATTTAAGTACTTTTTATCTGCACTTTTTTCAAATAATACAGCATTTTAATTGATTTATTTGTGTTGCATTGAATATTAACTGAACTGGAAATTTTGACTCTGTTTTTCAGTTAGTGTTTACTAGATTTTATTCCCTGTTAGAATTCCTGCATAGACAGTAATTGCAGTTGGGGGAAGTCTCATTTATTGATATTCTGTTACTGCCTATTTAAGTGGTACAGTTTGGAATATTTTCTGCTTAAACCCTGAGCTGTTGCCAGCTAAGATCTAGCTGTATTCAACTGGACATATAAGAGAATTTAAGTACCTTTTATCTGCACTTTTTTTCAAATAATACAGCATTTTAATTTATTTATTTGTGTTTCATGGAATATTAACTGAACTGGAAGTTTTGACTCTGTTTTTTCAGTTAATGTTTGCTAGATTTTATTGCCTGTTAGAATTCCTCCATCGACAATAATTGCAGTAGGGGGTAGTCTCATTCATTGATATTCTGTTAATGCCTATTTAAGTAGTAGATTTTGGAATATTTTCTGCTTAAAACATGAGCTTTGGCCTGCTAAGATCTAGCTGTATTCAACTGGACGTATAAGAGAATTTAACTACCTTTTATCTGCACTTTTTTGAAATAATACTGCATTTTAATTGATTTATTTGTGTTGCATTGAATATTAACTGAACTGGAAGTTTTTAATCTGTTTTTTCAGTTAGTGTTTGCTAGATGTTATTGCCTGTTAGAATTCCTGCATAGACAGTAATTGCAGTCAGGGGTAGTCTCATTCATTGATATTCTGTTACTGCCTATTTAAGTAGTAGATTTTGGAATATTTTCTGCTTAAAACATGAGCTTTGGCTGGCTAAGATCTAGCTGTATTCAACTGGATGTATAAGAGATTTTAAGTACTTTTTACCTGCACTTTTTTAAACAATACAGCATTTTGATTTATTTATTTGTGTTGCATTGAATATTAACTGAACTGGAAGGTTTCATCTGTTTTTTCAGTTAGTGTTTGCTAGATTATATTGCCTGTTAGAATTCCTCCATAGACAGTAATTGCAGTCAGGGGTAGTTTCATTCATTGATATTCTATTACTGCCTATTTAAGTGGTACATTTTGGAATATTTTCTGCTTAAAACCTGAGCTTTGGCCGGCTAAAATCTAGCTGTATTCAACTGGATGTATGGGAGAATTTAAGTACCTTTTATTTGCACTTTTTTCAAATAATACAGCATTTTAATTGATTTATTTGTGTTGCATTGAATATTAACTGAACTGGACGTTTTGAATCTGTTTTTTCAGTTAGTGTTTGCTAGATGTTATTGCCTGTTAGAATTCCTGCATAGACAGTAACTGCAGATGGGGGTAGTCTCATTCATTGATATTCTGTTTCTGCCTATGTAAGTGGTACATTTTGGAATATTTTCTGCTTAAACCCTAAGCTTTGGCTGGCTAAGATCTAGCTGTATTCAACCGGATGTATAAGAGAATTTAAGTACCTTTTATCTGCTCTTTTTTCAAATAATACAGCATTTTAATTGATTTATTTGTGTTGTATGGAATATTAACTGAACTGGAAGTTTTGACTCTGTTTTTTCAGTTAAAGTTTGCTAGATTTTATTGCCTGTTAGAATTCCTGCATCGACGTAAATTGCAGTAGGGGTAGTCTCATTCATTGATATTCTGTTACTGCCTATTTAAGTAGTAGATTTTGGAATATTTTCTGCTTAAAACATGAGCTTTGGCCAGCTAACATCTAGCTGTATTCAACTGGACGTATAAGAGAATTTAAGTACCTTTTCTCTGCACTTTTTTCAAATAATACAGCATTTTAATTGATTTATTTGTGTTGCATGGAATATTAACTGAACTGGAAGTTTTTAATCTGTTTTTTCAGTTAGTGTTTGCTAGATGTTATTGCCTGTTAGAATTCCTGCATAGACAGTAATTGCAGGTGGGGGAAGTCTCATTTATTGATATTCTGTTACTGCCTATTTAAGTGGTACAGTCTGGAATATTTTCTGCTTAAAACCTGAGGTGCTGCGAGCTAAGATCTAGCTGTATTCAACTGGACGTATAAGATAATTTAAGTACCTTTTATATGCACTTTTATCAAGTAATACAGCATTTGAATTGATTTATTTGTGTTGCATTGAATATTATCTGAACTGGAAGTTTTGACTCTGATTTTTCAGTTAGTGTTTGCTAGAATGTATTGCCTTTTAGTATTCCTGCATAGACAGTAATTGCAGTCAGGGGTAGTCCCATTCATTGATATTCTGTTACTGCCTATTTAAGTAGTAGATTTTGGAATATTTTCTGTATAAAACAAGAGCTTTGGCTGGCTAAGATCTAGTTGTATTCAACTGGATGTATAAGAGAATTTAAGTACTTTTTACCTGCACTTTTTTCAAACAATACAGCATTTTGATTTATTTATTTGTGTTGCATTGAATATTAACTGAACTGGAAGGTTTGATCTGTTTTTTTAAGTTAGTGTTTGCTAGATTATATTGCCTGTTAGAATTCCTCCATAGACAGTAATTGCAGTCAGGGGTAGTCTCATTCATTGATATTCTGTTACTGCCTATTTAAGTTGTACATTTTGGAATATTTTCTGCTTAAAACCTGAGCTTTGGCCTGCTGAGATCTAACTGTATTCAATTGGACATTAAACAGAATTTAAGAAACTTTTGACTGCACTTTTTTCAAATACTACAGCATTTACATTAATTTATTTGTGTTGCATTGAATATTAACTGATTTGGAAATTTTGACTCTGTCTTTTCAGTTAGTGTTTGCTAGGTTTTATTGCCTGTTAGAATTCCTACATAGACAGTAATTGCAGTCGGGGGTAGTCTCATTCATTGATATTCTATTACTGCCTATTTAAGTGGTACATTTTGGAATATTTTCTGCTTAAAACCTGAGCTTTGGCCGGCTAAATTCTAGCTGTATTCAACTGGACTTATAAGAGAATTTAAGTACCTTTTATCTGCACTTTTTTCAAATAATACAGCATTTTAATTGATTTATTTGTGTTGCATTGAATATTAACTGAACTGGAAGGTTTGAATCTGTTTTTTCAGTTAGTGTTTGCTAGATGTTATTGCCTGTTAGAATTCCTGCATGGACAGTAACTGCAGATGGGGGAAGTCTCATTTATTGATATTCTGTTACTGCCTATTTAAGTAGTACATTTTTGAATATTTTCTGCTTAAAACCTGAGCTTTGGCCAGCTAACATCTAGCTATATTCAACTGGACGTATAAGAGAATTTAAGTACCTTTTCTCTGCACCTTTTTTCAAATAATACAGAATTTTAATTGATTTCTTTGTGTTGCATGGAATATTAACTGAACTGGAAGTTTTGACTCTGTTTTTTCAGTTAGTGTTTGCTAGAATTTATTGCCTTTTAGAATTCCTGCATAGCCAGTAATTGCAGTCGGGGGTAGGCTCATTCATTGATATTCTGTTTCTGCCAATGTAAGTGGTACATTTTGGAATATTTTCTGCTGAAAACCTAAGCTTTGGCTGGCTAAGATCTAGCTGTATTCAACCGGACGTATAAGAGAATTTAAGTACCTTTTATCTGCTCTTTTTTCAAATAATACAGCATTTTAATTGATTTATTTGTGTTGCATGGAATTTTTACTGAACTGGAAGTTTTGACTCTGTTTTTTCAGTTAATGTTTGCTAGATTTTATTGCCTGTTAGAATTCCTGCATCGACGATAATTGCAGTAGGGGGTAGTCTCATTCATTGATATTCTGTTACTGCCTATTTAAGTAGTAGATTTTGGAATATTTTCTGCTTAAAACATGAGCTCTGGCCGGCTAACATC
>NW_025059540.1:0-5005 GCF_019279795.1 Protopterus annectens
GTCTACACCCAAACAATAAGAGAAACCTTCCTGCATCCGTTTAAATCTTTGGCCTGCTGGTTGAAATTGGCAAAATGTAGTGTGCTTTATTTTGGACCAAAGACATGGGAGACAACAGGATACCAGATGATCTGCCATTAAGAAATTTGGCATAAATTTTTCCCAAGGTTGAAAGGACATCATAAAAAACCTTCATGCTCAGATATCACCTTAAACAGGATGGTGCCCAAGCTTCTTCAACAAAACCTCTGTCAAGCACTATTACAGTTAGCAAGATCTTGATCCCAGTCAGCCAGAAAGGCTTTAAGAAGAGACAACTGAAGTATATGGATGAAAATTTATTCCAACTTGCTGGTGCTGACAGCCTTGAGAATCCAAACCCTTAAGATACTGCAGTGAGGAACATCATAATTTTACCAAAGAGGTAAACAGACATCAGCAAATAAAGACTGGCTATGGGCATCAAGTGTCGGGAAAAAATGACAACAACTTAATATTTATTTATTTTACATTTGTTGACATAGTCCAACTGGATTAATGTCCATTTTCAGTGGGGGCCAGGAAAAAAGCTCCAAGGTAGACAAAAAGAATAAGTACAGTTTTGTACCTACCATAAATGTAGATGTCCGAACAGGATAGCATCTGCAGTCCTAACAAATGGGTTGTCCTGTGCAGGCAGCCCTTGGTCGGCATTCCAAAGTCTGGGTCTTCGGCTGGTGCGCACTTCACCCGCGTCATCTCTGCTGGTCTTGGGTATAAAGGCATCAGCCGCGCCATTTTCCTCAGTGTTTCTTGAGATGCCAGTTGCCCTCTTGGAACTAAATTTTGGATAAATGCCAATGTTTCCAAAAATAGTAGGCAAACACAAAAATAAGCATGTATGTACATATATACAAACAAATACACCATAAGAGATCCCCAGCTAGCTATTAGGAGGGAAATACCTAGGAGTACCACAGAGGGAAGGAGGGTGGATCTGACTGCAGATGCTATCCTGTTGGACATCTACATTTATGGTAGGTACAAAACTGTACTATGTCCTTCAAGGATGCATCTGCAGTCCAAATGGGTAGAATACCATAGCCAAACTAGGGGAGGAGGAAGAAGAATATGGTGTAGTTAGGATCCCTTTCAATACAGCAGTGGCAAACCCTGCTCGGGATCTAGAGTATAGAGGTAAGTTGTAATGCTTGGCAAATGTATGCAGGAGGTCCAAGTAGCCGCCTCAATAATGTCCTTGGTAGCCACTCCTCGAAGAAAGCTTTGGGAGTGGCTGTAGCCCTTGTAGAGTGAGGTCTTATGTTCTGTGGAATTTGCTTTCCATGGTAGAGTAACAGAATCTTATGCAATTTCCTATCCACTTGGAGATTGTCTGTTTGGAAATTGCTTTTCCTTCCCCTTTCCCGTTGCATAGCTACAAAAGCTGGTCAGTTTTTCTATTGCCCTTGGATCTGTCCAGGTAGTAGAACTGTCTATGTACATCCAAGGTATGGGAGTCTTTCCCCTGTTCTGTGGATTGGGAAAGAAGGTAGGTAGGTGGATTGCCTGGTTTAAGACACTCTGGATACCACCTTAGGCATAAATGTAGGATTAGTTCTCATGGACACTCTATCTTGATGGAAGATTAGGAAGGGTTGTACTGCCATTAAGGCCTGTAGTTCCAAAACCCTTCTTGCTGAAGTAATTGCCAGTAGGAAAGCAGTTTTCCATGATAGGTGTTGAAGATCTGCTGTTGCTGCTGGTTCAAATGGGGGGAGTGTCAATTTTTCTAGCACAAAGTTCAAGTCCCATGCTGGTAATGGTGGTTTCCTAGGAGGTTTTACATTCTTGATTCCTCTGAGGAACTCCCGAGTAGAGATGTGAAAGACAGGAGGATAAAGCTGTATTCTGCTGAAATCGCTGATGGATGTATCTTGATTGAGGAATAGGACAGGCCTGTATGGAAGCTCTCCCAAGTACCCCAGGATGTTAGCAATATCTATTTTTGACACATCTTTTCCTCTTTCAGTACCCCAAATGACAAACCTTTTCCATTTTCCTGCATAGTTCCTTCTTGTTGAAGGTCTCCCCTCAAGGATAATGTCTTTAACCCTTTAAAATCGGGGTTAGTTGTTTATGTGATGTTCCAGGCAGTCAGTTGCAGAGTTTTTAGGTTTGGATGCATGATGTTGTAGTGTTCTGAGTTAACATCAAAGGCATCAGGGGTGTCCACGTTCGAGACATGCTCCTCAGCAATGGTACCAGTGTTGTCTTGGCCAATTTGGAGCTATCAGAATTATCCTTGGCGCCTTTTTGATTTTCAGTAGTACCTTGTGCATCAAAGGAAGAGGGGGAAAATGATATGCTGTCAGGCCTTTCCAACTGAAGGATGGAGTCCACCTTCCATGCAAGGGGGTGGTATGTCCTTGTGCACAATTTTTTGGGGGGATTGAGTGGGGAAATAGGTCTATTTGTGGCTTTCCCCCATTTCTTTTATGGCCTTGAAGATGTCGGGTGTAGCATCCATTCGTGAGCACCCGGGGTAGTTCTGTTTTTCTGCTGGGATGTTTTTTTTTCCCCGGTACAAATATTGCCTGTAACTGGATGTTGTAGCTCAGAGCCATTTTCCCAAAAGGTCCAGAGTCATTCTGCATGGGGGATGAATAGTGCCTCCCTGTTTGTTGATGTACCACATGACTGTGGTGTTGTCTGTCCTTATTAAATGGCCTTTTTTGAGGAATGGTCTGAAATTCTGGATTGCTAGTTTTACTGCCAGCATTTTTTTTGATTTATGTGCAGGTGCAGCTGGTCTGGTCCATAATCCTTGTATGCATTTGTCCAGCATGTGTCCCCCCAACCTAGGTCTGGGGCGCCGTTGTGATGGTTTGGCTTGCTTGAAAGTTGTGGAAGGGCAAGCCTGGGTTTGGTTTAAACCCCCCATGGGAACTTTTTCAGGCATGGGATTAGTGGGATTTCAGTTTCTAAGCTGTGCCTGTGTTGAGACCATAAATTTTTTAGGTACCACTGTAGCTTTTCTATGCAGTCTGGCATGGGGACCAGGATTATGCATGATGCCATGAAGCCCAAGGCCTGCAGTACTTTCCTTGCTGTTAGTTTGTTCTGCTTTGTTAATGCCAAGAAGTAAAAGGGGGTTGTTCTTGTTTTCTGCAGTTAGGAATGCCATCTGTTTTACTGTGTCCAATTCCACAAGAATGTTCTTGTTTGGATGGTATCAGTCTTGACTTTTTAAATTGACTGTGTATCCCAGGGCTTGTAGTCAAATGACTCTTTGTAATTTTGTCAGCTTGCTTTTGTTGTCCGCTTGTATCAGGCAGTCGTCCCGGTATGGATAAATTTGGATTCCCTTTGCCTGCAATGAGCGATTACTGATGCCAGGCATTTTGTGAATACTCGGGGAGTAGATAAGCCAAAGGGCAATGCTGAGAATTGATAATGCTCTGATCCTGCAAGAAATCTGAGGTATCTTCTGCAATTTGGTCATATGGGGACGTGCAGGTATGCCTCCTTGAGATCTAGAGTTAACCAACACTCCTTGCCCAGCATGGGAAGAAGTTGCTGTAGGGTCAGCATTTTGAATTTTGGGACAATGATGTTGTTTTAAAGGGCGAGAATAGGTCTCCAACTTTTCTTTTTTTGGTACTAGGAAGAGTCTGGAGTAGAATCCTTTGCCCTGTTCTATTGGTGGTACTTTTCCCCAGCTCTCATCTTTTTAATTGAGCTATCTGTTTAAGCTTCTGTTTTTGATTTGGAGGTAGGTTTGGCATTCCTCTTTTACTGGTAATTTGGGAAATGAAACCTTGCCCTTTGGGCTATGGTTGCAAAATCCACTGGTATTTTGTGATATAGTGCCAGTTTTTTTAAAAAAAGGCTAACTTTCCACCTAAAGGGGGCTGCTATTTGTTCCCTGGTAGGTGTCAGAGCCAAGTCACTGTGATGTCCTGTTGCAGTGGCAGTGGTTGTGTCTGTGCCTGCTGGTTTTTGCCACTGGCGTCCTCTGTTCCTCTGGATTGATTTCTGCCTCTGGACGCTATTCCTGCCTCTCTGAGATTTAAGAGTCTGGAAAGGACCAATTTTGGAAGGCCAGTTCCTGCTAAACCTTGGGGCTGAACCTGTAAGAAATTTAACTGTTTGTACAGATTTTGCCTTTCTTCCATTTTTTTCATTACTTTCTGAGCAGGAGAACCAAATAGACTGGCCTTATCCATAGGAGCATCTAACAGCTTTGCTTTAACATGATCCGGGAAAACGTTCTTTCAACCATGCATGCCTTCTTATAACTGTGCAGTCATGGCTGATCTAAATGAAACCTCCAGTGCATCATAGCCACATTTTAAAATGGTTACTAACCTGCTGAATGTTATTCACCATTTCTAAAACATATTTCTTATCTAAGGGGTCATCAGAGGACAGTTTTTAGTTAACTGATCAAGCATAAACTCTTGGTATTGGATCATATGAAACTGACAGTTCAAAGCTCTAGCTGGGGAGTAGCAGAGGTGTAAACTTTTACCCCATTTTCTGGACCTGGATTCCCTTTCAGAAGGAGAGGGTTTTTGCTGAGGTCGGCTACTGCCTTAGGCCCCTGGGAGATAGTCTCAGGATCTGCAAGTGGGGCCTTGTATGGTGTGAGTGTCCGGACCCTGTAAAAACCCATCTGGTTTGGCAGGGGCTGGAGGAAAGTATCAGGGAGGGAAACATCATTTGCATCATCCACAACAGGCAGAACTGGAGGTATAGCTAAGGGCCTATGTTGGGAAGTGAGAAAGGTCCTAAGCCTTTTCTTGAATCTGAGAAATCTTGTCCCCCTTGGAATTGCTCTCTCATATGTAAGGTTTCCCCCAAAAGGGAAAAATTTCCCCTGGTGGAGAGGCAGATGGAATGATTCTTCAGCATCGGAATCTTCATAAGTAGAAAAAAGGGGCCTCTGGATGGTCTGTAATGTCTGAGTCATCAGAAGAATCATCTGAGGACACTGGCTCGGGGGGTCTGCTCTAGGTCTCTTTTT
>NW_025059541.1:0-1528 GCF_019279795.1 Protopterus annectens
TTTTTATTTTAAATTATTGAAATAAATTCCCGCTTTAAAACTTACTTGGGAGTAAAAAATTGGGTTTTTTCAATACGTTGGAAAATCCTTTTTCTGCCTTTTTTTAAAAAACAGTATTTTAAAAAGTTTAAACTTTAGGGGGTTAAAATTTTTATTAATTACTGCCTTATAAGAATAAAATATTTCTGAATTTTTTATTTTTGTAATTAATTGGGGTAACTTTTTGAGTTTGAAAAATTATTGAAATAAATTCCCGCTTTAAAACTTCAGCTTGGGCTAAAAATTGGGTTTTTTCAATACGTTGGAAAATCCTTTTTTGCCTTTTTTTTAAAAATCAGTATTTTAAAAAGTTTAAACTTTAGGGGGTTAAAATTTTTATTAATTACTGCCTTATAAGAATAAAATATTTCTGAATTTTTTATTTTTGTAATTAATTGGGGTACCCTTTTGAGTTTGAAAAATTATTGAAATAAATTCCCGCTTTAAAACTTCAGCTTGGGCTAAAAATTGGGTTTTTTCAATACGTTGGAAAAATTTTTTTTTTTTTTTAAAAATCAGTATTTTAAAAAGTTTAAACTTTAGGGGGTTAAAATTTTTATTAATTACTGCCTTATAAGAATAAAATATTTCTGGGTTGGGGGAGAATTCTTTTTTTGTCCCATTTTAAACGGGGCTGTAAATAATTTGCTTTAAAATTCGCTTACTAAAAAATTTGGATAAACTGGGTATAAGGAATTTAAGATTTTTTTTACTTTTTTAAAAAAAATTTTTAAATTGATTTAAATGGTTTAAAGGGGGTTGAAGGAATTTTTATTTAATTTTCTGTTTATCTTTCTAAAATATTTTCTAATTTTTTTTTTTGCTGAATTGGTTGGGGGGGAATTCTTTTTTTGTCCCATTTTAAAATTGCTTGAAATAATTTGCTTTAAAATTCGCTTACTAAAAATTGGAATTTAACTGGGTATAAGGAATTTAAGATTTTTTTTACTTTTTTAAAAAAAATTTTTAAATTGATTTAAATGGTTTAAAGGGGGTTGAAGGAATTTTTTGAAGATTTTCTTAGTAATTGCTAAAATATTTTCTAATTTTTTTTTTTGCTGAATTGGTTGGGGGAGAATTCTTTTTTTGCCTTCTATTTCTGGGGCTGTAAATAATTTGCTTTAAAATTCGCTTACTAAAAAATTTGGAATTTAACTGGGAAAAAGGAATTTAAGATTTTTTTTACTTTTTTTTAAAAAAATTTTAAATTTATTTAAATGGTTTAAAGGGGGTTGAAGGAATTTTTTGAAGATTTTCTTAGTAATTGCTAAAATATTTTCTAATTTTTTTTTTTGCTGAATTGGTTGGGGGGGAATTCGTTTTGTCCCATTTTAAACGGGGCTGTAAATAATTTGCTTTAAAATTCGCTTACTAAAAAATTTGGAATTTAACTGGGTATAAGGAATTTTAAAATTTTTTTTACTTTTTTTTTTTTAAAAAAATTTTTTTAAAAGGGGGGGAAATTTAAATTTTTGGATTTCCCTTTTTT
>NW_025059542.1:0-5819 GCF_019279795.1 Protopterus annectens
TCTGCAGGGCTTTGATACACTCAGGTATATATTTGAACAGCCTCAGAGAAAGGTACATATAAGTGAGGTACACCTATAAATTATTACAGACATTGTTGGAGATCAAGGAGAGAATCAGAGCATATGTATTAATACACCTTTTCTCTGACGTGCATGCAGGTGTGTACTCTTACTGTATTGACATTAAGTGTAATTCTTCCCTTTCGCCTAACATTAGTACTTTCAGAGGGGATCTGGCGATACATCTAACATTTCCAGAGCCACACTAGGGACATCCTGAAAAAGCAGTCACAGTTGGGAAATATGGCTCTGCCTTTATTCAACATGCCAGTGTTTATCCTGCTCTGATACTCGTGGGTTTTGTAAAGTGCTACTGCAACACTATTTCCTGCTAGAATGGCTGGTTCTTTTCACAAAGTCATGTCATGCAGTTCCACAACAACTGCTGGTAAAGATCCACAAAACAAGATTTGTGGCATATGGCATTTATTTTCCTTTACATTCACTCATTGTATTGCATGATATATTTATTACAGCACCAGTTTGTTGTATCTACTGAAAAAAGTTTGTGCTTCATGCAGTGTAGTGTGTCAAAGGTTCATAGGGTTCTAACTGATAGAGGTGTTTTATTTTGCTGCTCAACAAGGGCACTGCCATGCAGAGGATTAAGGCACTTTTAAGAAGTTGTAAGTGGATTTGCGGCTTCATGACACTTAGCACATGAAGCTACGCACATGCACACCTCGTCAAACCTGGCTAAGTAACTACTGCTTTGTGTGCTACTTCCACTAACCCTGTAAAGTACTTTGAAAGCAGTGCAAGAAAAATGAGGAGATAGGAAAGTGGGTGGTATAAAGTACAAAGAGGGAAAGATGTAGGAAACTCTGCTCGGGATGCAGGACGGGTGTAGGGAAGGTCCATAGCTGCCTATTTCTTTACCAGCAAATAGCTGTGCAAGTGTTGGAAATTTAGAGAAATTTGGAAACCTTCCATCTTTGAGAGATAAGGAGGACAACAGAAAGTATGTTGTACTGCCAATTATAATTATCAGTTTATATGTCCAACGGATATGTGCTAAATGGGCAGCCAGTGTGTATGGGCTTAATTTTTTGTGTGGGAACAGATTTTCAATTCTTTTTTTTCTAGATGAGAGGAAATGTGAGGTAGAGGAAGCAGGCATTTGTGGAGGTAAGCAGAGGTAAACAGACAAGATGCACAAGATGCATAAAGGTGGAATATGACACACAGTGGGTGAAATTAATTGATGGGGACGGATATTTGGGAAATCCCCAAGCTCCAGGCCCACAGATGGTAACAGTGGAACTGAGATCCACATCCATGGGCAGTCACTCACAGACCTTCACAGCCCCGAGGGTGGCTGTGCTGGGGGCTGTGTAGAGGGCAGGCTCACCCATGAGTTGTGGCACTCTCACTTAAGCTACTTTAGGGACCCACTGAACGCTGGATCTCCTATGCAATCACAACCTCGGACCTTTGAGGGTGACATGTGGCCTCCTTCTCCTTCCACGCTTTGCACCGGGGATGACGCATCCCCTTCCAGCACTTTCACTCAAAGGTGGCACAGGACCAATGGAGGAGGAGAGTCTGAAGCTAAGAACTGGACTCCAGCAGCCAGGTGCACCGCCAGCTGAGAGACAGGGTCCTCTGGGACTGGCCTCCCACGCTCTGTGTTCAGGGTGTGTTTAATTAAGCAACATAGACAACAGCATCTCCAAATTAGTTGTAACAGCATGCAGTAATATTCCCATTAACCCAACACACCAGGGTTCCAAATAGGCTAGGAACAACAAGCATAACACATGCATATATTGGAACGACAGTGACATTCCAACAGCATTTAGGATGATTGGTGGTACACACCACAGATTAAGTGGAGTTTGAACAGGGCACATGCATCAAAAGTAAATGCAGATATCTATAGAACAATAGGACATATGTCCCAACAAATGTTTTGAGATTAGATATACCCATTGAGATGTGGAATGTACTGTTTATGCACATACAGTAGGGTGTAAAAAGATGCCTCCATTAACATCTTGGTAAGTATTCTTATATTCACACCATATCTCTACTGACTGCAGGTGTATATCCCCATGTATTATTACACTAGGCAACATGCATTAAAAGTTGTGTAATGGCTTGGCTAGTTCATTATATACCTGACCTATATCTGACATAATAACTGGTCCAAGATGCAGATGTTACTGCTACATAGTTATATATTTCCATTTATATTTATATATCTACATATCTGATGTGTCTACATGACATTTTCAGATAAATTTCTACAGAACTCCTACATTTCCATGTAGCACACTCACATTTGGGAACACATTAACAAGCTACCATGCCAGATTTCTACCTATGTATGCCAGCCATTAACCAACTGCTAAGGACTGTATATATAAGTTTCCACAGGTACTGTTGGCACTTCATCCACTTTTATATGGGACTGCCCAACTGTGGCCACAGCACTTAATACAACAGTACTCATTTATATAATGCAAGGGTACAACAACATTTCCAAAGTAAGTGACACAGACACACTCCACCATTATACCTTTATTAATTACATTACACACTTTCTATGCTCCCCATTTATTTGATATTACAGTGCATACAGAAGACTTATTCAAGAAGTATTATACCTTTATTAATAGGTTACAACACTCTTTTTCAGGATCGCTCAATTATTTTATATAACAGTACATGCAGAGATATTATTCCGGACTTATTTTATCTTTATTAATGGGTTACTACACTCTTTTTCAAGATCGCTCACTTATTTTATATAACAGTACATGCAGAGATATTATTCTGGACTTATTTTACCTTTATTAATGGGTTACTACACTCTTTTTCTGGCTCTCTGAATTTATTTTATGTTAACAGTACAGGCAGGTACCCATTTAGGCATTTATGGCTTTATTATTGGCCAATTTACACTTTTTCAAGCTCTCACCTACTTTATATAACAATACATGGTGAATAATTACTAACCTGCTCAGGAGTGCAGCCTTAGCAGCCTATTCTATTAGGTTTGCTGATTCAAGTATCGACACCTGCAGCGTGAAGTAAATAAAGGATATTGAGACATACCCTATCTCATTATATAGACTAAATTAGCATCTCTTACATACTTCATTCTTTGGCTACCTACTCAGTAGTGGGGCATCTTGCATGCTACGGGCATCCTGTATCCATCAGTTCAGTAGGTCCTGCTTCCATCTCTTCAGGTCTGCATGGTAATAAGCAAAATTCAGCCAAGTGCAAACAACTGAAACAGAAAGGCGTATATAAACTGCTGCAAAACGCCAATGCGTGAAACTCCTGTATGTAATTCCAAATTGTCACTTATAAACACAGTTTACATCCAAAATTGGGCAAACTTTTATTGCACAAAAATCTTGAAAGATTAAGCCGCCTTTTAACACCTACTGACAAATGTAGAGGGCTTCTATCAGAACATCTCTCAAACAACATTCTGTGATTTTAAATAATATTGGGATTTGGCGCCAAAAACTTTTTTGCTTTAACACATTAGTAGTAAGCTATATACATTCAATACTTGTAAATGGCTAAAATTTCATATCTATAAAAACACTATGTGCATTCTATATATAACCCAAAAACATTAAAAAAACTTCTAAACTTAATATTTTAAAAATATATATGTATATACATAAAATTTAATTAAGAGTATCTCTAATATACTTTCTTGTAGAAATACTCTCATTTAAGCCTTTGGAGGGGTGGTAGCATCTGTTATAAATTCACAATAACAATTCTAAAATGATAATAAATTTTTGTGTTACTACCTGGGGCTTTGATGTCACTATCTCTCTAGAATGCCAAATCTAAATTGATGCTCTATTCCTTTATTAATAACATGCTTTGCTAAGGCATTCTTTTCGCTTTTCTTAATACAATAATTATGTGCATAAATTTCTCTAAATTTCTTAATCATTTTTGCCTATGTAGTATGACGGACACATAATACATTTTGCTATATATGCTCAGGAAAGTTACTATTACAGTTCCCCTTTGAAAACATTTTGTTCTATTATATTGGCCAGTTTTTACATTAGCATCTTCTAACGCCATAAACAACACTGTTTGCAACTACCACACCTCTTAGTACCTTGACTATTTCCTCTACCACGCTTCTCTCTTCACTTTTGTCAGCACTTTCCAATAATATACTTTTTAAATTTGAAGCTTCATCTTTGTATACAAATGTCGGTTTACTTTACACCATAATGTCTTAACATCTCATTATTAGATTAATATAGTATGCCAATGTTTGTTTAAAATGCATGTTTCACTTATAACTATATGGGACTATATTCCACTATATATGCTCTACCTAATCCATTATTAGTTTTATCCTTCTCATAGTATTTAGTAGTTACCAATTTCTTTTATGAATACTTCTAATAATGGAAAATATTGCTGTCTCCCACCTATTCATTAATTCGGAACTAATCTTTTTCATCTAATACTTATACTATAACCTCTATCTACAAATAAAGCAATGATAAATTTTTATCTCATGTATAACTTCTTCCTAAAAGAAGTGGCTGGCATTCTCATAAGCTCTAATGCATTGACCTTTAAATATATTGATTTTTGGCTTTTAACCGGATGACAACTTCTCATAATCTAAATAAGAATTTGTGAAAGTTTTCTTTTCTACCTAAATTTTAGAATGGAAGTTGTCAGTCTCTCTTAGTCACTAATGTATCTAAGTAGGGTACCCCATAATTATTACTGTTTGTGTGGGAATTTCAAAAACTACTACTCTGATTTCTATATAATGTACAAAACCATTAAACGTTTCCTTGACTTCCCTCCCATATAATGTATATGTCATCCAGGAAGCGTGGAGTAGTACTTTTATATATCTCCATAAATTCACTGTTAAGAGTATAAACTTCTCCTCCCAATTTATCATAACCATATTAGCATTATAAGAGGGCAAAGCGGCTGCCCCATCGCTACTTACCTCTCAATCTGGTTTGAATATCTCTCCTTCATAATATATGTAATTATTTCCTAATACAATGGACATAAGGTCATGAACTGGATGGGTTTTCTCTCTTGTCAAATTGCTAGTGCTCCATATTATTACCTATTTGTCAAAATGCCTCCAAGCCTTCTTCATTAGGGATGCACATGAACAAGTCTATCACATCTATAGATGCAAAAATCAGCTGTTGAGATTTTAAAGTGACAGGAAACTTTTTTAAGAATTCCCATGAATCCTTTACCATATGTTCCATTATTACCCAATACACATGTTTCAATAAAGTATCTATTAATACTCCCATAGGAAAAGTCTTTGATTTGCTGCCCGATATTATGGGCCTGAATGGTGGGTCCTGTACATTCTTATGGACTTTGGGTATTCCAACCATAGTGGCCAGTGTAGGATATTCAACCTTTATATATTTGTATGTTTCCTCACTAATCCTATTGTCTAATAGGAATTCTTCAATATTATAATCTATCTTCCTATATGCCGTATTTAATTAATTTACAGATATAGTCTCATAATTCAGTGTGTCATGTATCATCTCATATATTTTGCTATTATAGTCCATTTGATCGCATAATCTTCACTATTCCCTCCTTTATTGTGGGCTTCATAATTCTGACATTATTATTCTTTTTCAAATCCAAGTGTTCTCAATTCTTCATCCGATAAATTGTTCTTAACTGTAATCGAATTCCTTTTTATCTTATAAATATCATGTGTAACCAATTTCTCATATCTCTGAATATCCGGATTCATAATA
>NW_025059543.1:0-6603 GCF_019279795.1 Protopterus annectens
CTCATTCAATTTTTCCCCAAACCTTGAATTATCTTTTGTTTCTTCCCTTCCCACTTAGTAAAAAAAAAAATCACACTTTATTCAGTAGCTTTTACTGTATTTGTGCTTCTTCCCACTTTTAAAAAAATCACATTTTATTCAGTACCTTTTGCTTTATTTGTGCTTCTTGCCACTTAAAAAAATCACACTTTATTCAGTAGCTTTTACTGCATTTGTGCTTCTTCCCACTTTTGCTTTTTACTGTGTGTTCTTAAAGTGTTCAGTTGCATTTAATCTGCTGCTTTTATTACTGCTTCTTAGTAGCCTAATTACACTGTAACTGTTATTCTAAGCCTCTTAGTTTTGATTTAAGCACATGGGCTTCAGACTAGTTATCTTACATAAGGAAGGTTCGTGGTCTACACTCTTGTGGCATGAGAGGTAGTTTGCACCCTTCTGAGTTGGGAATTGTTGGTTAAAGGCTTGTTGTGTCTGCTATTCTAAAAGTGCCTTAGTTCTGGTTTAAGCACTTGGGATGCAGGCATGTGTGGCAGAAAAGAAAACCTTAGGCATATATAAGCGAACTAGGCGACCGTCTAGGGGCGCCCGTACATCTCCAACCTTGTAAAGTAGCGTTATGCATTTATTTACTTATTTTTTAAGTTTAGCTCTTCTTGGCGCTGAAACCAGAGGCGGAGGGTGGGGGAGTGAGGCTAGCACCACTCCACTTACAGCTATGGGTTAGCCAGGAGGCTAAAAAAGCATTAGTTTGCGGAGGTGCAGAATCTTCTCCTTTAAAGCGAAACTTGCGTCGTCCGCAGCGCTAAGCGTCATACAAATGAAGTCTGCAGTTCCGCCTTGATTTAAGCCAGCTGTTCAAAGAAGAGTTGCTGTCTGTGTCTCCGCATGTGGCCGTTTGAGTTATAAAGAAGATGTGTGTGTGTGCGTTTATGTGTAATTAAACTGTTTATTTCTGTATGAAAGAATGTTATTAATGGTATGTCACATTAATAATAATATGGAATTAAATTAAATTGTTCTATTTATATAAGATATAAAATGTGTGTGTATGTTACTGTGTGTGTGTGTGTGTGTGTGTGTGTGTGTGTGTGTGTGTGTGTGTGTGTGTGTGTGTGTGTGTGTGTGTGCGTGTGTATAAATTTAAACTAACCGTTTATTCCATTAAAGAATACTTTATTGCTGTACAAAGTAGAGTGTGTGTGTGTTGCTGTGAAAGTGGCTGTATGTGTGTGCTGCTGTGGCAGGTGGGGAGAAGGTAAGGTGTGCATAATTTTAAACCCCAGTAGTTTCTCTCATTTCTGTATGAAGACTAAAGTGCATGTGTTTAACTGTATGAGAGCAAGAACCTGGAGTGTGTAGAACCTTAAAGTAGTCAAGAATTTAGTTACTGGGGTATGAAAGAGGAAGGTGTGTGTGTGTGTGTGTGTGTGTGTGTGTGTGTGTGTGTGTGTGTGTGTGTGTGTGTGTGTGTGTGTGTGTGTGTGTGTGTGTGTAGTGAACTGGCTTCTAATCCAGTCCAGGACTGCGGATTTCTCTTTTTCATCTGTAGCCTTTGCCTGAATTTCTGTTCTGGGCTCCTTGTGGAATATTGAAATTGGATAAACTCAGATCTCAGATAATGAATGACTGTTGTTTTTCCAGCTGTTATCTGGCTTAGGAGCCATTACACAAACCTGATTTCAGAAGTGACACAAAATATCCTGTAACCCTTTTAAACACGGTACTGATTATTTCCTTCTACAATAGTAAGCATTTTGATTCAAATCCCCACGATGAAATCGCTATATTTTGCATACCTCACAATTCCTGCCACAAATAACTGTCTGACCCCTACAGGCTGTTTGGATGCAAATAACTGTAGTTTTAAAAGAAAAACTCCTCCCAATGCAGTCCCTCCAAAAATATCTATACTTGGTTTTTATATCCTCTTGAATATACAGCAACAAATTCCAGTTTCAACATATATTTGAACAAGCTGCCATTTCCTGGTTTTCATTTCATCTGATACAAAAAATACATACTGTTTATGTAATATCTCTCTAGAAGTTATCTGCTCATTTATTTAAATCATATTAGGGGAGATACTTGGACCCATACTTAATTACAAGTTGGTGCTAAAGTTAAGGATTCTTAAGGTTTCAGTTTGGAAAAGACAAGATTATATCTCCATCTTGGAAAAGTAGAAAATCCATCTATTTAAAATTCTGTTTGGAAATGAGTGAGACTGCTTCTCCTGCTTCTACAGCATTGGGGGCAAAGAGGGGGGATATATTTGCCTAGATGTCAAGAGGTGTCCTTGATGGGGAACCTATGTGGCTAGATGTCAAGAGGTGCCCTTGATGGGGGATCTATTTGTCTAGATGTCAAGAGTGCCCATGATGGGGGATATATTTGTCTAGATGTCAAGAGTGTGTCCTTGATGGGAACTGCAATAAGAACACTGACATTCACTGAACTAAACTCTACTGTATTTCACATGAAAATGAAGTCTTATAGCTCCCTATATTTAGCTTTAGTACACAACATCCATATACAATTGCACTACATTTTACTATAACAAGCATGCATATTACTAGAATGTGACCCATTTTTAATGTAAGATTTGCAATGGTATGCACATATATTTTGTTTTTCAGATATAATAAATTCTCCCTTGTCACCATGTAACCTGCTATCACATGCTATTATTATTTATCATCTTTCAGGTAGCCAAGCCATCGCAAAGAATTAATGGGACCTTTGAAACAACATTGTGTTTTCCATGTGGAGAATAATGAACCATTATATATGGTAGGCATGAGAAACCAGTCATGAAAAGTGGTCAGATACTGGCAAATGAATGTCTTATTTTTATGAAGGAAGAGTCTTCCATAAATACATATTGTCCTCTAAGAGTTTACTGTTGTGCCAGGAAAGGGGGAAACTTGCCTGTTTCTCATAATTTGTGGTTTTCTGGCAAATCAGGGAGGACTGAAGTCACTAAATAGCACTGCAAGCAAAACTATCCCTATTTTTGTGGCCATTGTATCCACATTATTTTAGGCTATGTCCAGATTTTTTGCACTAAGAGGTTGAGAGGTATACATTACCCTCCTCAACTGTCAAACCACAATTTTGTCTTATATTTTTGGCCTATTCCTCATAAAAAGTTGCATAGTTTTTCTGGCAAATCTTGCTGAGGATTAAGGGAAAATAACTAAATGCCAAACATTTGCGTTTCAGCCCTCATTTCCTTGAGAAAATGCATGCTAAGACAAATGCTGTTATATATATTTATAATCTGTCCCTGTTTGGGTGGCCTTTGATTCCCCCCCCCCCCGATATTTTAGGCTTCGTTCAGATTTCTTGTGCTAAGAGGTTGAGAGGTATGGAGGCATGGTATGTAATGTCCTAGTTGCCGATTTATTTGTTGCATTTTAAGAGGGGATAGGGGTTTTGCATTCATTAGTGTGCCATCCTTTGTTTAAGATGCCTAGTTACTATGAACTTGTATATTTCTACCATTTTTTCTTTAATGCAACGTAGGCAATTAATTCTTCAAGGGCAGCAAGCACTGAATTTGTAGATGGAACAATGAAATTAGTTACAAATCTCTTTAATGTAGAATTATTCAGATGATGTTTACTTCTACAGCGATTGTGCTTATTGACTGATACTGTTTGAGGGAACCTTTTATGTAAGTTAAAAATGTTCTGAAATGGGCAGGTTTGTCATTATTGGGTCCACTACATTTTGTTTCGTACTTACTTACTGGAAACGTTCAAAACTATCCATTTAACACACTGTAAGAAGTGTAAATGTTTTCAGTGTGCAACTAGCTGTTTTTTGTTTATCAAAATGGCAGCACACTGTGTTGTAAAATCTGAAAGCAGTGTTAGTAGCATAATTGCCTTTGGTGCAGAAGGGTGTGGATTTCCACTCCCACACCATGTAGATGGAGTGCTGATATGCAGTGCCTATATGATTGTTGATTATTTGGAGTGCGACTTATATAAGGGGATAGGGGTTCTACACTCCTGAGTATAGCCTTTTGTATGAGATACCTAGTGACTGTGAACTTGTTAGTCATTTCCTACTGCAATATTACCAACTTACCAAATTTTATTGTAATATAGGCAATTACATTTTCAAGGGCAGCAGGCACTGAATTTGTAGATAACATTGATATGTAAAGTTGTTTGCCAGTAGCAACCTCTTCATTAGTTACAGATTTCTTTAATGTGGAATTCAGATGATTTTACTTCTACAGAGGTTTTGCGTGTGGAATAATACTGGTGGATTATAATGATAGAAGTCTTGAGTGGCCTTTTAGTGTTGACATTTTTTGAAATGGGTAGTGTTTGGTTCATAAATTTTGTCTTATTGCTTATTAAAAGAATGTTTAAACTAAAATTTAAAACATATTCTAACAAGTGGTGCTTTTGTATTATACAAGGAATATAATACAAGGAATATAATTCAAGCACAATCAGGAAAGTGAATTAAAGAATAAATACATGCATGCATGTACACTGTAAAAAATATTGCCGGTCTGTTTTGAAAACAGCCGAAAGGCAAACTTAATTCTCCATCCATAAGATGCATTTCTATGAATGTGGGTTTCATGCTGTTTCAATGAATGTGAGTTTTGCCATTTCAATGATTGGGAGTTTCAGGGCAGACAAGTTTACTGCTCATGCTAAGTCTGTTTTCATTTGTGAGACTGTATTGTTTTGTTTAGCAGTGGCTATCTGTTTGTGCCTATTTTGTTTAATATCTGTAATCATTGTAGAAGCAAATAATAGAACACCTTATGCATAGTAACCTAATTGAGATAACAAATAATGGAACACTGGAATATGGCTGAGGAGGCCTGCTGGGGGTTGCTGCAGGGAGGGTTGCTCTGGGGTGGTGGTCAGTGCCTTCCTGGGAGCCCTATTTGACCAAAGATCTGGCTTTTGTATTTCAAAGTAGAAAATACATATGCAAGGTAGCCTGCAGTATAACTACATTACAAGATATCTTTTCTTCCTATGCATTTAAATAATGTAAAATGACTGGAGTGGCTTTATTGGGGAAATGACCCAGTGGGAGTGGCTCAAATGTTTCGCCAGGTGTGGTGTGGGTGGAGCTTAAGGGGCAGCTGAGCACTACTTAGCCTAGAAGCCATTTCGGCTAAAATGACCCTGGATACAGGGATTATTTTATTAAGAAGGTTTGTGGTCTACACTCTTTTGGAGAAGAGGTAGCTTCCACCTGCTTTTCTGAGGTGGGGAATTGCTGATGAAGAGAGGTACTGTATCTATTATTCTAAGTGTCCTTGTTTTGATTTAAGCATTGACCGGTATTTATACATTAGGAAAGATTAGATCTACTCTTCAGGCAGGAGAGGATAGCATACGACCTTCTGAGCATGGAACTGCTGGTTGAAAGCTTACTGTGCCTATTATTTTAAAAGTGTCTTAGTTCTGCTGCTTTAAGCACCACGGGCACACAAACCCGGTTATTTTACATTAAGAAGGTTTGTGGTCTACACTCTTAATAGGAGGAGAGGAGGGTAGCTTCCACCCTTCTGCACTAGGAATTGCTGGTGAAGGTTTATTGTGCCTGTTATTCCAAGTGTCTGTTCTAGTTTAAGCCCTTGGGCTCCAAATCAGTTATTTTAGATTAGGAAGGTTTGTGGTCTACACTCTTGTGGCATTACTGTCTAATCAGATTTTTTAACTACTAGATCAACCAGTTTGCTTGTCTTATTGACCTATTCAATATTTAAACTTCCCTCACTCCTCCCTAGCAGATAAGCACCCATGGATATGCACTTCCTGATTCTCTCTGTGGCCAGTCTGGTTGAGATGAGTATTCTGAGGCATTGTAGCAAGTGCCACGTGTACAATGACAACTCACTTATTTTAGCCAAAACAGATACAGTATGTTGGGGTATAAATACGCGCTTTTAATGCTGGAGGCAAAACTCTCATACAACCCAACTAGGAGTCCTACTCCTGGGGGTTGTCAGTGACACTTGCACCATGCCTACTGAACAGGTAAAGGAGTCTACATATGCAACTACTTATGCGAGGCACTTACAGGTAAGCTTCACAAAAACACTAAGACCTCCTGCACAGTACAATCAAAGAAAGGGTTCTCAGCCATCATGTAAACACTTTGCTAAAACACCACCCACAGCTACACATAGAGCACTGTATCCAAATACCTCTACTGCTAATCCCTTAAAGGGAGAGTGTCAAGATTCCCTGCAGATCTCATTGTTTTGATTAAGCTGGTAGGTCAGGTGATCCTATTGTTTACATTCAGGCAGCTTTTAGTGTGATGGCTCAGGTTTCAGTACCTTGGGGGAAGGGTAATTTAACTCTTCAGGAAATGCTAACAGTTTCCTCTGTGTGCTCATTTTATTTACAACTTTATGCTGATAGTAAAACCATATCACTACACTTTCAAATGTAGGGAAACTATTCTTATTTGAGCTACTTTTTTTTTTTGTTTTGTTTTTTTTGCATCTTTCACTTTAGAGGCAAGACACAAATGTGATTTTTTTTTTTAAAATAGTTTCTGCAACACACTTGTTTGGATGTACATCTAATGGAAAAATATGTAATGGATTTT
>NW_025059544.1:0-5435 GCF_019279795.1 Protopterus annectens
ACCCCCATTAAAGGGGGGGGGAAAAATTAATTTTGAGGAAATTTGGCTTGTATTTGAAAAAAGGGGCTTTTGAAAGGTAAATTTTTTCCACTGTGTTACAAGCTCAGTAACTGAATCAAAAATGAGGACATTGTGATAGGCAAATAAACCACTAGTACAAGACCATCCAATCATTAATTTCTGCATGTAAAATGCAAGAAAACAAGTTCAAAAGAACTGCGGTAGTGTATATTACAAAGGAACATTATTTTTTTAATCAGAATGTCTGCTTTGTCAGTGTTAACACTAAATGTAAGTGGCCTTGAGGTGCAGATAAAAAGCAGTGTGTGTGTAGAATGCAACAAGCAATGTTACAGTAGATTTCTTTGGATAAAATGAGCATATGAACTTAATAAAAGGGATTTCAGACTGGACACGCAGCAAAGTATTTGAGTCAAAGGAAACAGGGAGTAATAATACTGATTGTAAGTGGTATCCAATAGTGATACAAGAGGAAGAAGGGATAATACAGACAGATTTCTGGTACTAAGGTGTTACTAAACATGGCTGGAAGATTACACTGGCATGTAAGTACATTCCACCTAAAATTATTACTATAGAGCTTGAAAGTTTGGGGAGAAATGAGCTTTCAGCGGGAATGGTTATTTATGGAAGGGAACTGGAACCTGATGTGCAATAGGGACTATGCATCTAGGGATCTAGAAGTGAAAATAAAAGACGGCAGACTTTTGAAAATACATATGAAAATACTTGGTGCATAATAAGTGAATTCTGTAGCACAAACAATAACTGGACTAGAATGAAGAGAAATGATGCTTTAGATGAGCATATATATTTAATTGAAGGTTTAAGATGCAACCAGTTGACTATATCAGATTGTGCACCGATTAAAACAATGATAAAGAAGCAGGGTAACAAAGCAAAAATGAGCCACTGGTGCATTCCTACTGTTAACAGGATAACTTAAGAAAAGGGTAGTACATATGATTTGAGAGGTATTAGGGAATGATACAAAAGGGAAGCAGTCAATGGCACAATCCCAAGAATGTCACTGGGATCCATGCCAACCCAAGCCTTAAAATGGAGATGGTTAGACGGCAGTATAAAATGATAAACCTGGCAAGTAAAGTACAGTTTTGTACCTACCATAAATGTCGATGTTCGAGTGTTCACCCTGCTGCAGTCATCACACTTGGGTTATCCTGTCGTCAGGCGGTCCCACAGTCGGCCGGATTTCCAAAGTCTTGGTCCGACGTCAGTTGCTGTCGCCTCATCCCTGACGTCAGTGCGTCAGGGGTATATATACTGCAACCGATGCCATTTTCTTCAATTTTTCTTGCCCCAGATGTCAGGTGCCCCCAAAAAGGTGCTCCAAATTAGTACCAAAAGGTGAGAACACTGTACAAACACAAAAACCCCTTCAGCTGTAAGCAAATACATCAGTAAGGCATAGCAAAAATTTAGCCAGTAGATCAGAGGGGTAGGAGGGAGGGTAACATGGACTGCAGCAGGGTGAACACTCTAACATCTACATTTATGGTAGGTACAAAACTGTACTATGTTCATCGTGTTACCCTGCTGCAGTCATCACACTTGGGTTGAGTCCCAAAGCTAAGGCAGGGTGGAGGCATTATAGAGGGTTAGAGGAGGCAATGAGGCCCTGCAGAACTGCAGTGGCGAAGCCTGCCCTGGACTTAGAATAAAGAGGTAAGTGATAGTGTTTGGTGAAGGTGTGTACAGAACTCCAAGTTGCAGCTTCTAAAATTTCCTTGGTTGGAACCCCCCTGAGAAAGGCTGTAGAGGTAGCTGTTGCCCTGGTAGAGTGGGATCTAATGGTTGGAGGAACTGGTTTCCCATGATGGGTATAGCAGAATCGTATACAATGGCCTATCCATTTAGAAACGGTTTCTTGGATATGGCTCTCCCTTGAGAAACTGTAGCATAGGAAACAAAGAGCTGGGCAGTTTTTCTGAAAGCCTTAGTTTTATCCAAGTAATTGAAGCTGCCTGTGAATGTCCAAGGAATGCAGGAGTCTCTCACCTTTGTTCTGTGGATTGGGGAAGAAAGTGGGTAGATGGATGGTTTGATTTAAAGCTACACTGGAAACCACCTTAGGCATGAAGGAAGGATTAGTTAGAGAAACTCTGTCCTGATGAAAATGAGGAAAGGTTCCACTGCCATAAGTGCCTGTAATTCTGAAACTCTCCTAGCAGAAGTTATTGCCAGGAGCAGGGCAGTCTTCCAAGATAGGAACTGAAGGTCTGCAGAAAAGCTGGTTCAAAGGGAGGTAGGTTAGTTTTTCCAGAACAAAATTGAGGTCCCATGTTGGTCTAGGAGCTGTTCTAGGTGCTCTAATGTTTTTTGCCCGTCTGAGCGACTGTCTTAGAAGGGGATTTGAAAATAAAGGTGGATTTTTGTGTAGTGAGCTGAAATAGCTGAAGCATGGATTTTAATTGAGGAGAAGGAAAGTCCTTTTGCAACATCTCAGCTAAATACTGCAGAATGTGACGCATATGAGGCTCAGTTGTGTCTTGGCCTTTAGCTTGGTTCCAAGGAGAAAACCTTTCCATTTGTCCAGTAAGCCTTCCTGGTGCTTGGCCTAGTGGCATCTAAAATAACATCCAGTACTGCTTGTGAAAGAGGGGGTGGTTGGTGTTTAGTTGATTTGCCATGCTGCCAGGTTTAAGGTTTTGATCTGGCTGTGTAGAATCTGCTTGTCTTGCTGTGTGAGCAAATGAGGTATTTGAGGCAATATCCATGGTGGGCTGTGAGCCATATTCTTCAATAGGGTACCAGTGCTGGCGTGGCCAGTCTGGGGCTATGAGAATCATTCGAGGTTTCTCCTTTTTGACCTTCAAAAGTACCTTTGTGAGAAGAGGTAATGGAGGAAAGGCAAATGCTGTCCGGTTTTTCCAACTGAAGGAGAGAGCGTCCACTTTCCAAGCTTGATGGTGGAATGTCCTTGTACAAATTTTTGTCAGCTGGTAGTTTTGAGGACTGGCAAACAGGTCTATATTTGGCAGGCCCCATCTTTGAGTTATCATTGCAAATATTTGTGGGTCTAGCTTCCACTCGTGAGGGTCTTTGATGTTTCTGCTTAGGTCGTCTGCAAATGTGTTTTTCTGTCCTGGCAGGAGGTGTGCTTGTAACTGGACTTGGTAGGCCAGAGCTGTGTTCCATAAGGTTATTGCTTGCCTGAAAAGAGGGTAGGAATGTGTGCCCCCTTGTTTATGTACCACATTACTGTGGTGTTGTCCGTCTTTATTGCCAGTTGTCCAGGCTTTCTGTACAGCTAGCATCTCTTTTTGGTTTATGTGCAGTTTTCTTTGTTCTGCAGTCCATAGGCCTTGAATGCATTGCCCTGCCATGTGCGCCCCCCAGGCATAGTCTGAAGCATCTGTTGTGATAGTTTGCCTGGGTGGGGGCAAGGTGAAAGGCTGACCCTTGTTGAGGTGACATGCCTGTGCCCACCATAGAAATTCCTGTTGAAGGCAGGGAATGAGAGATATCACTGTGTCCAAGCTGTGGCTGTGTTGAGACCATACGCTTTTTAGGTACCACTGTAATTTCCTCATATGCAGTTTTGCAAATGGTATTATCAGAATGCAAGATGCCATGAAGCCCAAAGCCTGCAGAATTTTTCTTGCAGTTAATTGGGTCTTTGTTGCCATTGTCTTGAAATATTGAGTCAGTTGTAATTGCTTGTCTGGTGTAAGATAAGCCTTCTGGGCCGTATTCCAAGCTGGCACCCAGGAATGTCATTTTTGTGAGGGTACTAGTTTTGACTTCTTTTCATTTACTGTGTACCCCAGGACAAGTTAGTAGATGCTTACAAAAGCCAGATGTTGTAAGAGAATGTCTTTTCTTTCTGCTTGGATGAGGCAGTCGTCCAGGTATGGATATATTTGAATTCCTCTTTGTCTGCAGTATGCAATTACTGGTGCCAGGCATTTTGTGAATACTCTGGGTGCAGTAGATAAGCCAAAGGGCAGTGCAGAGAATTGATAATGGGTTGAACCTGCAATGAAACGGAGGTATCTTCTGCAACTTTGTCTGATAGGGACATGCAGGTATGCCTCCTTGAGGTCCAACGTTACCAGCCATGCTTCCTTGCCCAACATGGGAAGTAGCTGCTGTAGTGTTAGCATCTTGAATTTGGGAACTTGTAAGTGTTTAGAATTGAAAGGTCCAGAATTGGTCTCCAAGCATTTTCTTTTCTGGGTACTAGAAGAGTCTTGAGTAAAATCCTTGGCCTTGCTCTTGAGTTGGTACCATTTGAATGGCTCTCATGGCCATGAGAGCTGTAATTTTTTTTGAGCCTCTGCCCTTTGATTTTGTGGCAGGTTTGGCATTCCTCTTTTTATTGGCAAGGTGTGAAAGTGGAATCTGTATCCTCGTAAAATTATGTCTAGGACCCATTTGTCCTTTGTGACCATGTGCCAGTTGTCTGCAAATAGTGCTAGTTTTCCCCCCAGGGGGGCTGACAAAAGAGCTTTGTTTGGCCAGCTGAGGTGCAAGTCATTGAGTTTGCCTTCTGGTGGGTTGAGACCTGTCTTCTCCTCCCTTCTGGGTTGCAGTGCACCATTGGCATTTATACTGAGCTTGTGGTTGTCCTCTGCCCCTTGGGCACCTGTATTTACCCCTCTGAGGCCTGTCAGTGGCTGGAAAGGACCAATTTTTTGTTGGCCAGTTTCTGCTGAAGCGAGGGGGTTGTACCTGTAGGAAATCTTTGACTGTCTGCATTGATTTTGCCTTATCTTCCATTTTCTTTAAGACTTCTTCTGCTTTAACACCAAAAGAACATCCTGCTGTAAGGGAGCATCTAGTATTTTGCTTTAACATGATCAGGCAGACTTTGTTCCTTTAACCAGCATGCCTACGTATAACTGACCAGTGACAGCTGCTCTGCAGGAGGCCTCCAAAGAATCAAACCCACATTGTAAGTATGTTTGCCCACCTGTTCGTTGCAACAAATCCTGTACTTCTTTCAATTCAGTGTTGAGGGAGGGTGGTTATCTTTGTTTTAACTGAGAGATAGAAATTGCTGATACTTAAGCATATGAAATTGACATTTAGGCTCTCATAGCTAAAGTGGCTGAGGTGTAAACCTTTTCCCCACTGTCTAGTGCTCTGAATCTCTTTCAGAAGGTACTGATTTTTAGCATGAAGCCTTAGCCCCTTGGGACCCTGGGAGATAGTCTCTGGGTCAGCTACTGGGCTTTGTAAAGAAATTTGTGGGAATCAACTCTGTAGTATCTGTCAGGCTTGCGGCAGGAGGCAGAGAGTCGGGTTGAAACTGGATTCTAAATAGACATCATCCACAATGTCCAAAACGGAGGATGCTAGAGGTCTGTGTTGGGGAGTAAAAGAAACTCTCTGAGCCTTTTCTTGAATCAGAGTATCCTGACCTTCCCAAAGGTAGCTTTTGGAATTTT
>NW_025059545.1:0-5623 GCF_019279795.1 Protopterus annectens
AGGGGGCAAAACCTATCTATCCCTGGAGAGTGTTCCCAGCACAAGAATTTGGTAGTCTATTGGCGTTTTGGGCTAATTTCTAGCTCTTTCAAGTCCCCTGTATAAAACCCTTTGGCATGGTTTTTTTGTTTCTACTCAGCCAAGCTCCTCGTGGTCCTGCAAGTGCTGCTAAACAGAGAGGCTAAAGAGCGACTGCTAACCTGATAAAAGTGTTTTTTTCCCGCTACTACCTGGGTGACTGTCCGATCTAGCTAAAGCAAAATTTTTGCTTCTTGAACTGTTTTAAACTGTTTAAAGTTGTTTTTGCACCTGCACTTTTAAAGTTTGTCCTGTTTGTTGCATATACCTATTGAGGCTACACACTCAAATGTGCTAGCCTGTGTTACATATTTATTGCATTTTCCTGCTGTTTGTTGCAAAAAAGAAAAAAAAAATATCCTTGTTTCCTGTCTTTCTTGACCTAGAGGAGTGTTCCCAGCACAAGAATCTGGTAGTCTATTGGCAGTTTTGGGCCAATTTCTAGCTTTTTCAAGTCCCCCTGTATAAAACCTGTTTTGGGGCATTTTTTGCACTTGTTACTACTCAGCCAAGCATTTCCTGGTCCTGCAGATTGGTGCTAGCAGCAGAGAGGCTAAAAGAGTGACTGCTATCCTGATAAAAGTGTTTTCTTTCCTGCTACTCCCTGGGTGACTGTCCAATCTAGCTTAACTGCAAGTATTTCTGCTTTTTGAACTGTTTTAAACTGTTTAAAGTTGTTTTTGCACCTGCACTTTTAAAATTTGTCCTGTTTGTTGCATTTACCTGTTGAGGCTACACACTCAAGTACGCTAGCCTGTGTTACATATTTATTGAATTTTCCTGCTGTTTGTTGCAAAAAAACAAAAACAAAAAAAAATATCCTTGTTTCCCGTCTTTCCTGACCTAGAGTAGTCCAAATACAGGCTTTTCTGTATTCTGGACTTTTGGAAAGTTCCTGTGTTGCCCATTTCCTTTCTTGGCTAAAGGGAGGCTTCTTTGTTCACCAATGGCAGTGGGGAGCTTAGAGCAGCCTATCTATCCCTGGAGGAGTGTTCCCAGCACATGAATCTGGTAGTCTATTTGCCGTTTTGGGCCAATTTCTAGCTCTTTCAAGTCCCCCTGTATAAAACCCGCTTTGGCGCGTTTTTTGCGCTTGTTGCTACTCAGCCAAGCTCCTCGTGGTCCTGCAGAGTGGTACTAGCAGCATAGAGGCTAAAAGAGTGACTGCTAACCTGATAAAAGTGTTTTTTTTCCTGCTACTACCTGGGCTACTGTCTGACCTAGCTAAACTGCAAGTATTTCTTCTTCCTGAACTGTTTTAAACTGTTTAAAGTTCTTTTTGCACCTGCACTTTTAAAGTTTGTCCTGTTTGTTGCATAAAAAAAAAAAAAAAAAAGATCCTTGTTTCCCGTCTTTCCTGACCTAGAGTAGTCCAAATACAGGCTTTGCTGTATTCTTGACTTTTTGAAAGTTCCTGTGTTGCCCATTTCCTTTCTTGGATAAAGGGAGGCTTTTTTGTTCACCATTGGCAGTGTGGAGCTTAGAGCAGCCTATCTGTCCCTGGAGCAGTGTTCCCAGCACAAGAATTTGGTAGTCTATTGGCCGTTTTGAGCCAATTTCTAGCTCTTTCAAGACCCCCTGTATAAAACCCGCTTTGGCATGGGTTTTGTGCTTGTACTACTCAGCCAAGCTCCTCGTGGTCCTGCATAGTGCTGCTAGCAGCAGAGAGGCTAAAAGAGCAACTGCTAACCTGATAAAAGTGTTTATTTTCCTGCTACTACCTAGGTGACTGTCCAATCTAGCTAAACTGCAAGCATTTCTGCTTCTTGAACTGTTTTAAACTGTTTAAAGTTGTTTTTGCACCTGCACTTTTAAAGTTTGTCCTGTTTGTTGCATTTACCTGTTGAGACTACACACTCAAATCTGCTAACCTCTGTTACATATGTATTGCATTTTCCTGTGTTTGTAGCAAAAAAAGTAAAAAAAAAAAAAAGAAATCCTTGTTTCCCATCTTTCCTGACCGAGAGTAGTCCAAATACAGGCTTTGCTGTATTCTGGACTTTTGGAAAGTTCCTGTGTTGCCCATTTCCTTTCTTGGATAAAGGAAGGATTCTTTTTTCACCAGTGGCAGTGGGGAGCTTAGAGCAGCCTATCTATCCCTGGAGGAGTGTTCCCAGCACAAGAATTTGGTAGTCTATTGGCCGTTTTGGGCCAATTTCTAACTCTTTTAAGTTCCCCTGTATAAAAGCTGCTTTGGCGTGGCTTTGCGCAATTTTGCGCATAGTGCAGCATCAGGCAGCTCCGCTTAATTGGGTTTAAAACCATTCCCGGCTCCATAAAGTCTGCTCTTCACTTTTTCCCTTAGAACTGATCTAGTTTTCATAATAAACACCCTATTCCTACTCTAAAGCTTAGCACTTGCTCACTAAAGCAATTATATAACTCAGCACTAAAAAAGTAAAAGCACTACACCCCCACAAACTCCCCTAGAGTACCTTGTTCCCTACTGGCACTTGTTGCTACTCAGCCAAGCTCCTCGTGGTCCTGCAGAGTGGTAATAGCAGCATAGAGGCTAAAAGAGTGACTGCTAACCTGATAAAAGTGTTTTTTTTCCTGCTACTACCTGGGCTACTGTCTGACCTAGCTAAACTGCAAGTATTTCTTCTTCCTGAACTGTTTTAAACTGTTTAAAGTTCTTTTTGCACCTGCACTTTTAAAGTTTGTCCTGTTTGTTGCATATACCTGTTGAGGCTACACACTCAAGTGCGCTAGCCTGTGTTACATATTTATTGCATTTTCCTGCTGTTTTTTTGCAAAAAAAAAAAAAAAATGATCCTTGTTTCCCGTCTTTCCTGACCTAGAGTAGTCCAAATACAGGCTTTGCTGTATTCTGGACTTTTGGAAAGTTCCTGTGTTGCCCATTTCCTTTCTTGGATAAAGGGAGGCTTTTTTGTTCACCATTGGCAGTGTGGAGCTTAGAGCAGCCTATCTATCCCTGGAGCAGTGTTCGCAGCACAAGAATTTGGTAGTCTATTGGCCGTTTTGGGCCAATTTCTAGCTCTTTCAAGACCCCCTGTATAAAACCCGCTTTGGCATGGTTTTTGTGCTTGTACTACTCAGCCAAGCTCCTCGTGGTCCTGCATAGTGCTGCTAGCAGCAGAGAGGCTAAAAGAGCGACTGCTAACCTGATAAAAGTGATTTTTTTCCTGCTACTACCTGGGTGACTGTCCGATCTAGCTAAACTGCAAGCATTTCTGCTTCTTGAACTGTTTTAAACTGTTTAAAGTTGTTTTTGCACCTGCACTTTTAAAGTTTGTCCTGTTTGTTGCATATACCTGTTGAGGCTACACACTCAAATGTGCTAGCCTGTGTTACATATTTATTGCATTTTCCTGCTGTTTGTTGCAAAAAATAAAAAAAAATATCCTTGTTTCCTGTCTTTCTTGACCTAGAGTAGGCCAAATACAGGCTTTGCTGTAGTCTGCACTTTTGGAAAGTTCCTGTGTTGCCCATTTCCTTTCTTGTTTAAAGGGAGGCTTCTTTTTTCACCAGTGGCAGTGGGGAGCTTAGAGCAGCCTATCTATCCCTGAAGGAGTGTTCCCAGCACAAGAATTTGGTAGTCTATTGGCCGTTTTGGGCCAATTTCTAACTCTTTTAAGTTCCCCTGTATAAAAGCTGCTTTGGCGTGGCTTTGCGCAATTTTGCGCATAGTGCAGCATCAGGCAGCTCCGCTTAATTGGGTTTAAAACCATTCTCGGCTCCACAAAGTCTGCTCTTCACTTTTTCCCTTAGAACTGATCTAGTTTTCATAATAAACACCCTATTCCTACTCTAAAGCTTAGCACTTGCTCACTAAAGCAATTATATAACTCAGCACTAAAAAATTAAAAGCACTACACCCCCACAAACTCCCCTAGAGTACCTTGTTCCCTACTGGCCCTTTTTTTCAATTATAAAGGAATTCCCAATACTATTCTAGCATGTCCAAAGGTCAGTTGTCAATCTCCTCTCCGATCCAGCTGGTGAATCTGGGAATCTTGAGGCAATGTTACAACTGCCTCATGTACACAGACAACCCTCTCCTCCTCCCAACAAATTCCAGCACATGTGAGAGAGGCAACAATATAGCCAAACTGGAGGCTAAGCTCTTTCAATTCAGTACTGGTGTAACCAGTCAGAAGGAGAAGGAAACCACACTCACTACAATTCCAGTCTCACATAGACCTACCGCGACAGCAAACCAAACACATAAACAAACAAAAACATACTCGGAGGCTCTAAATAAAAGTCTGCCTAAGCAACAGAGACCTCCAAAGCAGACACCTAAGCAGCCGCTACCCCAAAACAAAACACATGCAACACATAGCTCACAAAGCCAGTGTGCCGAACAGTCATAGCCCTTAAGGCTAAACAACACACCTGATACACTTGTAATAGGTGACTCTATCGTCAGGCACACTGACGTCCCGCTCACCAGGCTGAATAAGGAGAAGGTCACAGTGAGCTGCCTGTCGGGCGCTAGGATCCGCCACATAACACAAGCGCTCAGGTCACTCCAAGGCAAGTACAAATATGACTCAGTCATTGTAAATGCTGGTGTGAATGACTTGAGACGTACCTCCCTGGACTACATGAAAAGAGACATAGAGGAGCTCTCTGAGCATGTAGCCCAGGCCAGTCTGACCCTGACCTTGAGTAGCATCTTACCCTCACCAAGAATGTTGCCAGAATATGAAGACAAGATGATCAATTTCAACAATTGGCTTAACTATTGGTGTCATTCAAAGGGGATCCAATGCCTGTCATCCTGGGATGACATGCTCGACAAGCCATGATGCATCACTAGGGATGGCTTGCACCTGTCACCCCTGGGCTTTCGGATATTGGAAAAGGCTCTTGCCACCCCCATAGTGCCTTTTTTAGGCAAGGCTCAAAAGACAAACCCACCTCCATAGGTATCACAAGGGATAAGAAACTAAGAGTAATGCTACTCAACATCAGAAGTCTAAACCTCAAGATGCATGCACTCAAAACTCTCCTTAGCATGGAGAACATCGATATCTGTGCAGTAACAGAAACCTGGTTCAAGGTTCCCAAGAGCACCCCAGCACTACCAGGTTATACCTCATACCATACTTTTCGGCCCCAAAACTTGGACCGAACCACAAAAGGAGGGGGAGTATCAATATCCGTCAAAGATACCTACACCTCCAGGATGGTGGCACAGAATGAAGCATCAGAGACTATCCATGTGCAACTAACAGTGGGTAAAACTGCCTTCCAGTTTATAACCTGCTACAGACCACCCTCCCAAACCCAGGAACCCCACTCGGCCTTCCTGAGAACACTGGAGAATATGAAGTTCTCTCCAAACACCATTATATTGGGCGACTTCAACTACCCAAACATAGACTGGGAGCATTAATCTAGCTCCAACACCCTAGCCCAAAGGTTCCTAGAATTTATAAACTCAAATGCTATGGAACAACTTGTTATCACTCCCACAAGAGGGGAAAACATACTGGACCTGACCATCACCAATATGGGGGCTCTATGGTCCAGACCAGAAGATTATCCCTCACTGGTAAGATCAGACCATAAACTA
>NW_025059546.1:0-5067 GCF_019279795.1 Protopterus annectens
GGGGGTTTAAAACAGGGGTAATTTTTTTGGTACAGTTGCTAGTGACTACTTCCTTGTCAGTCATGTTGAAAGCTCTGCACCACATAGTTTTAATGCTGACAGATACTGGTGGCTAGTATCTGCAGTGAGTGACATCTGCATCATGTGTTTGGGGCCCTTTGGTGTGTGCTGGGTGGGACAGGCCTGGATGGCTCCTTGTCACAGTCACCCTCTTCCACACATCTATGTTCTCCCTTTTGGCTTTTTAAGTGTGTGTCCTTACATATATGTCTGTTTTCCCTATCCACTGTGTGTGCAAGGCATGAGTGGTGCATACAGTGCATGCACTAAAAACGGGACTGCCAGATATGTCTGGTCCACTGGTGTTTGCAGACATGGCCTTCATGTGTGAGCATGCCAGTGACCTTTCAGTATGTTGTTGATTTACATTGCTTAATTTCTCTAAGTGAGGCAGGGTATGGCCATCTGTATTGCATGTGTGGGTCAAGTCCAGGTAGTTTGTACTGCAGTGCTGACTTTGTGTTGTACACCAGGTAGCATGTTCTCTGCGGGGAATCCATCAATCATTTGGCATTGACTGTTACTACATTTCTGATAGGGGGGGGCACCCTGACTATTTCTACATTTCTACACAGGATTGGGGGCCCCCACTGTTACTTTTGTCTAAGGGGGGGGGTGACACTTGTACACATTTGCTACTGTTTTATGTCAGGTACTCCATTTCAGTCTGTAGTCTTACCTATCTGGGCTAGAGGCATACGTGTACAAGATCTTAGCTTATAATTACCTACATATTAGTGTCTGACTTCTACCTTCACAACTGACCCCCCTGCCTGGCCTGCTGTAGTCGTCTGGGGGGCCTGGGGGGTTACCCATAGGCCTCATTCTGGGGCCCAAAAGCACAGTTTTGTTTGTGTTTGTCTACACCTGTCCTGCTGGTTGTGACTGTTTTTGGGGTAGGGCCCCCACTGGCATGTGGGGTACATTGGGGGTGTCCCAGTTTGGGTGGTGCTGCAGGGCTACCTATGTTGGATGCACATAGTACACTCCCCACACATGGTTAGGCACAGTTAGTTAATGTTTGGCATCCCTTTTTCTGTTTTGAGAGTCAGTCCCTGGGCCCCTGTGTTTAGTGTATGTGTTTGCGTTGCCTCTTTGCCAAGGCCAGGGCATACTGGGCATCCTTCTGCCTACTGGGGCAGGCTCAGGTTGTTCTTCCTAGTCACTCTGTGCCTGCAGCCTTGGCAAAGGTGGGGCTTTTGGCCCCGCCCCCTGCTGTTTTCATGTTTCTGGGATCATATTTGGGGTGGCACATGGACAATTTGGGTACATGTAACTGGTGAGTTTCAAAGGGTCCCCGGGTGTGTCCAGGCACTGGAACCCTGGGTTTAGCATCCCAAACACATGTTTTTTTGATTCTTGTTTTGTGTGCCTCATTATGGATCTTGTCAGGTGTGTGTGCATTTCTGATGGGTGTCATCAGCCACGGCTCCAGTGTGTTCCAGCATCCCCACTAGGTGATTGTGGGGATGTCCCGAAATCTCTGGTACAGCTGCAGATGCCAGATGTGGAATGTGATAGCTTCCAGGGCAGCCACACATTCATTTTATGCCCTGGGCTTTTGACCTGGCAGTTGATGGAGGGCCCCCGGGTTGATGTAGACCCTCCCCTGCTCCCCTTGGTGCTTTGATGCATATTGCATGCAGTTTATAGCACCCACTACCTCGGGTATTCTGCTTTTTTGGTGGAACAGTTGCATATTGCTGGTGCCTCACAGGTTTTGGGGAAATTTCGTGCTCACTGACATGTGGCATCCCAGGTGGAGTACCCTGGATGCTGATGCCTGTAGATCCCCATCATATGTTGGCCTTTGGAAGGTACCGGGCTAGTATTCTTAGGCCTACACATACTTGGTATCCACTGGGATGGGTTCCCTCTGTTAGTTCTGTGTGTATGGCGGCACAGCTCAACAATTTGCTGTGGAGGTCCCTGCCCCCCTATCTCCACTATCTCCAGCTCATGTACCCCTGGTAGGTTACCCTGGGTCTGTACACTCTTCTCTGTCTCCTCACTGGGGGTTTTGGAAATTCACATCCTCACATATCCCAAAAGTTGTTGTTATAGCTATTGCACCCCCTAACATTTTGGTTGGGGTTTTAAAAATTTCCCCCTTGTTTCACCAGTGGTGTGGTGTGGGAAAAAGGGATGTTTGCGTTTATAGTAGTGTTCTGGGCTGGGGTGGTCTGCTGCCTGTGTTTCTGGTTATCATTTACTGGTAAGCTGTTCCTTATTCCTTCCTTTTTTTCCTTATTGCCTTCCTTTTTAGCCTTTGGGGGGGCACGTCAATTGCCCTGTGACGGTTTAACCTCTTTTTTTTTTTGTCAACCCAGTGGGGCCCCCTGGCTTTTTAAATCTGTGGCAGGTTTGACACACCCTCTTGCTAGACTGGGCCCAGGGGTAAATTTAAACTACACCCCCCAGAGCAACCCCCTGGGCCCCCGCTTTCCTTCTTAAATTTGGGGTGATACATTGGGGGGAAATGGGTTCATTTTTTTTCTTTGCAAGGAGTGTAATATTTAAAGTTAACTGGTCCCCCCCAGCAACCCTATACTGGCCTTGTTTTTCCGTTTTTTTATATTTTGTTGAATGCTTAATTTGGGTTCATTTTGATTTTCCCCCCCCTTTCCCCCTGCTTCGAAAGATTGGGCAAAAAATAAAAGTTGATTTTTTTTTTATTTTTGCAAGAATGGTTTATTTTTGGATGTTACTTGATATGCAGCCTTTATTTGGGGCTGAAGCTCCTTTTGGGATTTTGCAGAAATCACTCTTTATCATTTCTGCTTGATTTTGCTTCCTGGATTAAATTCACCTCATTTGCAGGGTTTCTCCTAAAAGGGGGGATTTGCATAAATCCTGGGATTAGTGCAAGCTTTTGGGCACTTCCTGCACTTTTCCCTGGATGCAAAACATATTGCCCCCCCCCGATCTTGTCCCTGAAAGCTTTTGAGAATGGGGTATATTTGTATGAGGGTTTTTGATGCTATGCATCTTAGTATGTAAACTTGTTTTAATTGCGGCTTTTTATGATGTTTCAAGCATATGGGCCCCACTGACTAATATGTTACATTTTTTCCCTAGGTGGCTTCTCTGCCACTAAACATCAGTCCACCAAATTCAGGCTCATTCATTTGCATGGACGGGGGCTCTTCTACTGAATTGATGAAAATCCTGCGGGGGAAGTTATACAGACGGGAAAGTGGAAGGGAAAAATTTTTTGGTGCACCTGTCCTTCTGTTTTGTTCTGGAAAGGCATATTTTTGTACCATTGGGCTACGGACTAGCTTTCCCAAAAACAGACACTAACTGTAAGGAAAAAATGCATAATCCCTATTATTGCTCATTACAAATTCAGAACTGGCAATTTAAACCCTGACTACCACTCTTGTGGCTGCAAGCATGTTCACCCCCTTCTGCCTTCTCCATTCATGTATGCTTCTTTCCTGTCATCACACCCCGAACAACTGTGAATGGTGGACAAAACCAACACATGGGTCATATGCTGTTTACCAACCACACCTTTGTCACATGGGGGTGCACCCTATCTCTAAGACTGGGTGAGATGACATTAGTACCCCTCCTTTCCTTCTCACTCCTCAGGTTTCTGGACTATCAGTCAATCACAAGTGACATGGTTGTAATCAGGGTTTGACTCTCTGTGCCTGAACCCTTTTGTTCATCTTAAAAAGTGCAGCAGCAAAGGCTTTGCATATAGATGTGGGGTTAGTTTGTAGAAATTATTTAAGGTTTGGGAGTTGTTTATTAGCAAGACAAACCTCCTGTCATTTTCTTTCATCTGCAATTTTATGTTCATATACATTGTTTGGATCATGGTCAACTGGTTTGCATAATTAAGTCAATGCCCGTCTAATATGTTTTGATGAAAATTTATTATGAAACCATTTTTCATTCTAGATCTTTTGTACTGGAATCCTGGTACAGACTATTGAATTTGGGTGCATCATTTTGACTGATTTTAGACACTGTGTGATTTCTTTTCATATCTTCATATTTAACCAGACTTCCTAAAATAATTTTAAATGCCAGAAAATGTTTTATATTAAGTCCTTTACTTGGCAAATGAACACTAGATGACTTTTTAGGCTGCATTTTTGTATTATTTTGAAATCTAACGGGTTGGATTTGGGGGGCTCAGTTTGTTTGGTAATATCTGTAAATAGTGTCTTACAGTTTATTCATTTATGTATCTGTTTTTTATTTATTTATTGTTCAACATGGGTGGACTTTTAAAAGGAACACAATCTGCATAGACAAAAATTTCATACAAACTTATATATACATAAAAGTTTGCCCTCATCAGGTAATTTTAAAAACCAACCACATTTGTAATAAAAATGAAAAAGATACACCATTTTTCCCCAATACAATAGTGAATTGTGTACTTTTAAAAATTACATAGGTTGGGGAAAAGTTTTGAGATTATGTTGAAAGTATGTGTTTAAAAAGGGGCTTACCTTGGTTTTTAAAAAGACTTAACAATGGGAAGTTTAACTTAAAAATTTATGCATCACAATGTCTGGTTCAGGCCACTCTCCCACTAGTGGTTTATGCTTCCCTAACACAGAAACCAGTCCCTGGGAAATTTTGCAAAAGCAAAAGTCCCAAAAATACAGGTGGCACAAACATCAGACTAGCAAAGGGAGAGGGGTTAAAAACACTGTGCCATGTTTTTTTTTAGGGTGAACATCATCTTTTGACAGTGTTCAGTCATTCTCATTTTCATGCCCTACCTCTCCTTTTTTGATCAAAAAATCTGGAAAAATAAATAATGAGGGACAAAAACTAAAAAGACCATTTTAAATATTCTCTTACAAACTTGAAATTATAAAATTACAGGTTTTCTGTAATTTTCTGGGGATGAATCTGAAAACAAATGATTCTTACCTTCATCTCTCAAGATTTGCCAAAGATTTAAAAAACACAATTTTTTGAAAAAGACCAAAAAAGGGGGAAAAATTCATTTGCAAAATCTGTACAAAAATTTAGGGT
>NW_025059547.1:0-5286 GCF_019279795.1 Protopterus annectens
TCAACATCATCCCATTACATGCAAACTGCATGTCTGATGAGGAAGTAGTGCCAGATGACTCTAAGACATGCTTTTATCATTATTGCGGACATTGTGAAAAGTGAAAATCCAGTGATATGTCACTTCAGGAAGACAAACCTAAGAACATGGAAAATAAACAGCTACACATCAGAACAACATGGCCAGAGTCAACACCTCATATTGCCACGAACATTGATAGTATGTTGAACAACAAACATTATTTTATAGATGTCTCAAAGTAATTATTTAAGAATAATAAGTAGTACTGTGTCCTTAGGATTACTGCAATTAATTTTCTACCTGGCTTGATCACTCTTATGGGCCTGAAAGATATTCTAGAAAACCACCAGCAAAAGTCAGCTATTTAGTCTTCTTTACAGGGTCGATGTTTTTTATTTTGTTCTGGGAGCAAAGAGCTGCGACTTTTAGGTTGACTTTTGTGTTTTGATCACATACACCAGCTCTGATCAAATGATTCATAAGCATGCTTGAAGAATACATAAGGAATTTCTTGTAAGCAGAGAGATGGGGTTACACTTACAGTGCTTGCAATTTCAAAAGACATCCATCTGTGTTTCCCTTCATTTGGCTTGCCCATAAAACAAGGTAGCATTTATTATTCATTTAATTTAATTTAATTTGTTTGATTTAGTTTACTAGAAAGTCCAACTGAGTAAAGTTCCCATTTTCAGTGAAGACCAGAGAAAAAATCTCCAAGAAATAGTAGATGTACAATATAACAACATTTAAAAATGGGTTAAAGAAATATTTTCACAAATGCTGAAATGTATTAAATTCAGTAGTAAAATTAAATAAGCAGAAACTATCACACAAAGCTATTTAGTGTAGTAAGCTCTAAAATGTGATGTTGGTACATATTATAGGTCATCACTGAAGAAAGCAACTATTAGTTTAAATACAGTAACATCACTAAGCAGTAGAGAGTATGAAAATGTGGTAGTTAAAGTAAAGAGACATGCATCTTTAGTCATGCTGATTTGTAAGCTAATAAAAGATCAGAACTGTCTACACTTCTCATCTGAGACATGCAATAAGCTCACTTCAGTAAACCCAGAGCCAGTTGGGAAGAAAAAGTTAGTAGGTAAGAGTGCATGAAATCTTGACTATTGGGTATTTCTAACCTGGTGATTCAGTTCATTTGCAAATTTTAGTATGGTTGAGGTAAAAAGAAATGAACAGGTAGCCAAAAAACTCACAAATGCAAAAAGTTTATGGGCAGAGAAAATACCACTCAACTGTACAGATTTTCGCAGAATGTCCAGATTTTTGCCTTATATTTGTGGTCTGTTCCTCATAAAATGTGTGATTTTCTAGCATTTCATTGGGATGGTCTGAGGACTGAAGTCACTAAATAATGACACACATTACTCATGATGTTACATTACCATAGAAGCAATTAAATAAATATGTATCTAATAAAATTAGTTACTTAAATATATAACTTCACATTTATTGATACATATATAAATAAAAGAAAATCCATCATTAATTATAATTTAGCTAGGCTTATATATAATTGCAATTATGCTTGCAGCCGGACACGACTCCAGAACTATACTACCCGGGTTTGAATGGTCAAATAGCATTTAATTATGCATTGAAATTCAGGGCAGCTAAATTATACTTAATAATTTATTTTATTTTATTTTACATTTGTTGACCGGGATAGTCCGACTGGATACCTGTCCATTTTCAGCGGAGGCCCGGGGAGAAAAGCTCCATACATACATTCAGAAAAACTGTTACATTAAACAAGTTAAAGCACTGTTACAAATACAATGCATACAATAAAAGTTATTCCTTCTGTCATATATAAATCTGATTTGTTATAGAGTAACAATTAGGAAGCAATGTAGGGGTGGCCAAAAGACCTCTTTAGCACATGTTTATATTGCCAGAGTTAGTCAGGATTAGAGCAATGACTCAGCAATTGCCTTTTAAAGTACTGTTTTAGATTTTTTTTTAATTGGGTTAGAATGGGTTCTGAAGCAAGTTCAGCAGGAAATGAGTTTCATATTTTGCCAACATAGTTGGCATATAGAGAGTCTCCAGATGAGTTGTTGCTTTTGAGGGTTTGGACTAGTAATTTGTTGGATGAGCAAAGTGTCTTGAGATTGCTGTAAGGAGTGATAATTTTTGTAAGTACAGGTGTGTTTTCAGGTTGGTAGAGAATTTTATGTGCTACTATTAGCTGATTGTACTGAAGTTGGATAGCAATTCTAGCCACCCTAGATTCTTTAGGTTCAGACAGTTGTGTGTTCTGTATGCTGCTCCAGTGGCAAATCTACCAATATGATTAAAGCAGCTGGAGAGTTTATTAAGGTCAGACTAACTCAAGTTTGTGAAGAGAGGGGATGCATAAAGGAGGGTGGAAAGTATGTGTGTGCGGGCAATTACCATTCTATCTAGTGGAGTGAGGAAAGGTTTGATCTTGTATAGTGAGCCAAGTTTTTTTATTAACTTTTTTAATAGTTTGATTAATATCCATATCAGACTTGAACTTATTATCAACTGTTACACCTAAGAGGGAAGGTACAGAGATCTGGGACAATGACAGTGCCATTGTTAGATTTTATAGTAAAGGTTGGAGCAGAGACTTTGCGAGTGGGGGAGAAAAGCAGTAGTTTAGTTTTGTTAGGATTTAATAGGAGACGTTGATTACAGAGCCAATTTTTGTCAGTATTAAAAACATTTGGGATAGAGTCTGCAGACTTAAAGGGGAGGTGGCAGAGCAAATCAAAGTGGAGTCATCCACATATTGAATTCAGGTGGCTGTTGGGGGATGACTGTGTACAGGTCATTAATAAAGATTAAAAATAATAGGGGTCCTAATATACAGCCCTGAGGGACCCCAAGGGTGATAGGTAGAAGGGAAGATAGTTTGTTCTGCCATAGTACAGCATGTTGTCTACCACTCAGACAAGATTTGAGCCACTGGATAGCCTGGACATCTAGGGGAATAGTTTTAAGTGTGTGTCTGAGTAGTTGGTGGTTGACCATGTTGAAGGCTTTGGAGAGATCAAGAAAGAGGGTAGAAGAAAGCTTATTGTTTTGGTTTTGATTAATAATATTGGAGAAGGAGAGGAGGGCCATGGTTGTACTGTGAAATGGTCTGAAACCATGCTGTGAGTTAGCCAGGAGATTGTGCTGAATGAGTTGGCTCAGGAGTTGTTTATGGATGCACTTCTCCATAATTTTAGCCAGGGGTGACAAAATAGCTATAGGTCTGTAATTTGACAGTTCAGTGGAACTGCCCTCTTTGTGGAGTGGAATAACATGGGATGTCTTCCAGATGGAAGAGATAGTGGCTTCTGATATAGTTCTATTGATCAGGATAAAGATTGGGTATGCTATGGCATCCGCAGCTTTTTGTAGATACTCAGCTTGGAGGAGATCCGCTGCAAGGGTGGTAGGTTTCAGTTTCTTGATTAGGGCACAGATAAGTGATGTGGAAACTGGTTGAAAGTTAAAGGGAAGTTGAGAACTAGGTGCGGCGGCATTAGGACATGGGCAACTGGGAGATGGTTAGCTAGTGACTGGATAGTTTCTGTGAAGAAACTGTTAAAGGAATTGGCAACATTTTCCGAAGGTTTTTGGATGGTAGCCAAGGGGGTAGGAGTTGTGCATTGCCCTGGGTGAATATGTTTATTTATGCCTGCCCAAAACTTTTGCGGATTGTTTTGATGCTTCTGTTGTAAATGGCAGTTAAAGTTTTTTTATCTAAGGTGGTAGATTTTTTAGTGCTGTTCCTTAGTTGTCTAAATCTAAGTTGATCTAAGGGGGATTTTGTGGTACGCCAAGTGGTCCAAGCTTTGTTTCTAAGTAAGATCATTTGTCTGGTTTCTTTTGAAAGCCATGGAGCAACTTTTGCTTTAGTTCTTATAGAACGTGCAGGTGCATGGTTATCAAGGATGGCTAGGAATTTGGTGTTGAAATATAATACAGCTTCTTCAAGTGGTACATGTTTCAGGACTGCCCGATTATATACTTTGAGTTCATTTTGTTGTTTCTAATTGTTTTGTAAGTAGGTTGGTGGGGGATGTCAGTTTTATGCCTGATTATATAGGTAAGAAAATGGTCAACTATGTCTTCAGGTCGGGTACTGGCCCCATAGATGTGGGAATGGCTATTAATGAGTACTCAATCTAGGATACTATCTTTGTTGTTAGCTTTACTGATCCTAGTAGGGGAGGATATGATCTGAATAAATCCGTATAGATTTACATGGATGGTCAGAGATTCTGAGGAACAAATATTCCAGTCGATGTTGAAGTCTCCTAGAACAATGGTTTCTTGAGGGTAGGTACTAGACAGCCAAGAGAGGATATCTTCTAGGGTGTTTGCATTATTACCTGGGGGAATGTAGACACAGGCTATGTTAATACTTTTGTTTTTATAAATTTGAAGCTTGGTAATGAGAATTTCAGCATTATCCACACGGGGTGGTTGTGTGGAATCAGAGGTCACATCTAGAGTAGTTTTGTGTAGTACAACTATCCCTCCTCCCTTCCTAGTGGTACAGTCTAACCTTAGTATGTTATAACCTGGGGGTAAAACCTTGTTATCTGGTGTTGATGGTTTTAGCCATGTTTCAGTAAGACAAAGTAAATCCAGGGAATGTGCCTCTAAGTGTGCATGCAGGTGGTAGACCTTATAATTTAAGCTTCTAATATTTAGGTGACTAACCAGGAGTGAGTTTGAAGGTCTATTTAAGGTTCATAAGTTAGTGGGAATAGTAGAATTGGGGCTAGGACTGACTAGTGAGGTTTGGCCAGGGTATGGATGAATTGTCCCCATCCCTTGTGAGGTTGCCATGCGGTCTAATTGTGAGCTTCTGGAATTTAAATATTATTTTATTTATTTATTTGTGTATTTATTTATTTATTTTCAGTTTGTTTGCCAGGATGGTCCATTGGGCCACGAGGAGCCCGTTTTCAGTAGAGTCCTGGGGAGAAAAACTCCAGAGAATTACAAAATGCACATAGCAATAAAACAAATATAATATACATAGAAATGCAAGAAGTTCAAGAGTAATAGTTTGCAATAACAATACAAATTATAGTTCTTGTAAAATGTGATTGTTCCAACAGTTGTTGTTAGGAGTTATGAGACAGTAGGTAGCTCTTTAGCAGATATATTAGCTTGTGGAATGTAACTATGGTTGGGAAAGCTATGTAGGATGGGAGCAGTAGCATTCCCATTGTGAGTTTAGATGGGAGTGGAGTAAAGTTTTGAAGGCAGAGA
>NW_025059548.1:0-6940 GCF_019279795.1 Protopterus annectens
AGAATGCATTCAGACAGCAGTTGCAGGACCACTAGAAAAAGGGACAACATGAATTGGTGTTGATAATGGGTGACTTAAATGCACTATCGGAACAGACAGAACAGGATATGAGGACTGCCGTCCACATGTGAGCAATAGGAATGAAGAAGGAGAAGCCATTCTAGACTTCTGTCTAGCAAATGGCTTGATAGTAGCCAACACATGGTTCAGAAAGGGAGACAGTCACAAGATCACATACAAGAGTAGCCAACATGCAACTCAGGTAGACTTCCTCCTAGTTAGGAAAAGGCACTGGGGTAGAATCCATGATTGCAAAGTCATCCCCAGTGAAACAGTTGGTTCACAGCATAAACCAGTAGTTGCCACAATCAGCTGCAAGTAGTGGTCAGAGAAGGCTCTTAAACAGAGACCAGGCTGAAGACCTGGAAGTTGACTGGAGAGAAAGTACAGCAGTTCAAGGAATTACTCAAGGCTCTAGCACCCCAAGAAGAGGAGGAAATAGGTGGAGTTGAAGAAGAGTGGCAGCACCTAAGAACAGCATGTGTTAGGACTACAGAAAAGATATGTGGCACCAGGTATGGAAATAAGGTACATAAGGAAAGCTGGTGATGGAATGCAGAAGTGCAGGAAGTAATCAAAAGAAAGAAGGAGTGCAGGAAGAAGTGAGAGACTGAAAAGACTAACCAAGCTAGGAAGGACTACTGGTTGGCTAACAAAGAAACTAAGAAAGAAGTTGCAATAGCAAAGAATAGGGCATCAGATGCACTCTATCAGCTTCTGGAAAGTGACTCAGTAAGGGGCACAAATAAACTATACCAGGTTGCAAGGCAAAGACAGAAAGATAAAGAAGATAGTCAGACACCCTTCATAAAGGATTCCAGCAACAACCTGCTTACCATCCAACAGGACATCAAAGGCAGATGGAAGGAGTATTTCCAGCAGCTTCTGAATGAAGAAAACCACACAGAAGCGGTACTACCCCAGAAACAGCCTACAGTGAGAGTAGAAGAGGATCCCACCATAGAAGAAGTAAGGACAGCATTAAGGAAAATTAAGTCTGGGAAAACAGCAGGCTCAGATGAGGCCACAGCAAATATGATAAAGATGTTGGGTGAGATGGGGAGAAGTGACTCCTGAGAGTACTCCTAGAAGTATGGAGAGAGAGGTGTATCCCAGATGACGGGAGAATAAGCATACTAATGCCAGTGTTCAAGAAAAAAGGGGACATCCACAGCTCTGGGCATTATAGAGGTATCAAACTCCTTGGCACATTTTATGAATGTTCTGGAGAAGGTGACTGATAAACAGATACGCAGAATAGTAGAATGTAAGATGGATGAACAGTTCAGATTCAGATCAGGATGCAGCACAATTGAATCTGGATGTTTGCATTGAGACAGATACTTGAGAAGAAACTAGAGAAGAGGAGAGAGTCAAACAGAGCTTTCCTAGACTTGAGAAAGCATGACAAGGTCCTGAAAGCTGACTGCAGTACTGTGTGGTTTAAAGTCCCAGAAACATTGGTAGAATTAGTACAGGCTATGTACAAGGACCCAGTGACTAAGTACCTAACAGTGTTTGGCCTCACTGAGGGGTTCCCAGTGGGAGTGGATGTACATTCAGAGTTCACTGAGCCCACTGCTGTTCATACTGGTAATGGACTACATCAGCAAACAGGTTGGAGGGGTCAAAGCAACAAAGCTGCTGTATGCAGACAATGTGGCAGTACAGGCAGACTCTGATCCAGAACTTCAGCAAAGGATAGGAATGGAATGCAAATCTGAAGGCACATGTGGGATGAAACTACCAGATAAGGCAGTGGTGTAATGGCAGCAGATTGGGAACTCAGAAGCTGAGACAGAGATAGATGGGAAGATAGTGGAACAGGTAAAAAAAGGCTTCAATTATCTGGGGAGGTGGTTGAGGAAAAGGGTAGTCTGAATGAAGAGGTCAAAGCTAGAATCAGTGGGCTGCAGCCAACTGGCATAGAGTATCAGGTGTAGTATATGACAAAAGAAATGCCAAAGAAGCTGAAAAGTAAGGTGTACAAGATATGGTGCAATTCAGTACTACTGTATGGTACAGAAACCTGGGCAGTAAAGGCAGAACAGTTGAAGAAGCTAGAGGTGATGGAAATGAAGTGCCTGAGAAAGGTGGTAGGATGCACACTGTGGGACAGGCGAAGAAATGAGGACATAAGAGCAGAAGCCAAAGTAGCTCCAATTGCAGAAAAGATCAAAGAGAACAGATTACAATGGTATGGGCACATGTAAAAAAAAGCAGAAGACAATCTGGTGAAGGAGATTTGGGACAGACAGGAAGAAGGTAAGAGGAAGCAAGGACGTCCAGCAAAGAGGTGGATGGATTGTGTGAAAGAAGATCTGCGACAGTCAGGCATGAGTATTGAAGAAGGCAGGAGAGTGGCACTGAATCGAGAGAGTTGGCAACAGTTAATACGATACCCTGACCCCATGTAAATGGGAAAAAGGGGAAGATGATGATGATGATAATGAATGATGGCAGTCTTACACAGCTGTATCCATGTGTTACAGCCTTACACACCTGTATCCATGTGTTACAGCCTTACCCAGCTGTATCCATGTGTTACAGTCTTACCCAGCTGTATCCATGTGTTACAACCTTACCCAGCTGTATCCATGTGTTACAGCCTTACCCAGCTGTATCCATGTGTTACAGCCTTACACAGCTGTATCCATGTGTTAGTCTTACCCAGCTATATCCATGTGTTACAACCTTACACAGCTATATCCATGTGTTACAACATCACCCAGCTGTATCCATCCCCAACCTTATCCAGCTGTATCCACGTGTTACAGCCTTACCCAGCTGTATCCATGTATTACAACCTTACTCAGCTGTATTCATGAGTTACAGCCTTACCCAGCTGTATCCATGTGTTACAACCTTACACAGCTGTATCCATGTGTTACAGTCTTACCCAGCTATATCCATGTGTTACAACCTTACACAGCTATATCCATGTATTACAACCTTACCCAGCTGTATCTATGTGTTACAGCCTTACCCAACTGTATCCATGTGTTACAGCCTTACCCAGCTGTATCCATGTGTTACAACCTTACCCAGCTGTATCCATGTGTTACAACCTTACCCAGCTGTATCCATGTGTTAAGCAGCAGCTTTACCCAGCTATATCCATGTGTTACAGCCCTACCCAGCTGTATCCATGTGTTACAACCTTACCCAGCTGTATCCATCACATAACCTTACCCAGCTGTATCCATGTGTTACAGCCTTACCCAGCTGTATCCATGTGTGTTTACAGCTATTACTTCCAGCTGCATCCATGTGTTACAGCTTTACCCAGCTCTATCCATGTGTTACAGCCTACAAAGCTATCAATGTGTTACAACGCTGGCTCCAGTGGTATCCATGTGTTACAGCCTTACCCAGCTGCATCCATATGTTACAGCTTTACCCAGCTCTATCCATGTGTTATAGCCTTACCCAGTGGTATCCATGTGTTACAGACTTACCCAGCTCTATCCATGTGTTACACCTTACCCAGCTGTATCCATGTGTTACAACCTTATACAGCTGTATCCATCTGTTACAGTCTTACCCAGCTGTATCCATGTGTTACAGTTTTACTCAGCTATATCCATGTGTTACAACCTTACACAGCTGTATACATGTGTTACAATCTTACACAGCTGTATCCATGTGTTACAGCCTTATTCAGCTGTATCGATGTGTTACAGTCTTACACAGCTGTATCCATGTGTTCAGCCTTACCCAGCTGTATCCATGAGTTACAGCCTTACCCAGCTGTATCCATGTGTTACAGCCTTACCCAGCTGTATCCATGTATTACAGCCTTATACAGCTGTATCCATGAGTTATAGACTTACCCAGCTGTATCCTACCCAGCTAGGATCCCCCACATAACACAAGCACTCAGGTCACTCCAAGGCAAGTACAAATATGACTCAGTCATTGTCCATGCTGGTGTGAATGACCTGAGACGTACCTCCCTGGACTACATGAAAAGAGACATAAAGGAGCTTCTCGAGTATAAAATTGGTAGCCGGTATGACCCTGACCTTGAGTAGCATCTTACCCTCATCAAGAATGATGCCACAATATGAAGACAAGATGATCAATTTCAACAACTGGCTTAAGTGCTGGTGTCATTCAAAGGGGATCCAATGCCTGTCAGCTTGGGATGGATATGCTTGGATCAAGCCACCGATGCTTCTCGCTTAGGGACGGCTTGCACCTGTCACCCCTTGGGATTTTGATATTGGCAAAGGGCCTTGCTACCTCTATAGTGCCTTTTTAGGCAAAGCTCAAAAGACAAACCCACCCCCATAGGTATCACAAGGGATAAGAAACTAAGAGTAATGCTACTCAAAGCCACCAGAAGTCTAAACCTCAAGATGCACGACTCTAAAACTCTCCTTAGCATGGAGAACATCGATATCTGGTGCCCAAGTAACAGAAACCTGGTTCAGGGCTCCCGAGAGCACTCCACAGCACTACTTCAGGTTATACCTCATACCATGCTTTTCGCCCAGAAACTTGACCGAACTTCACAAAAGGAGGGGGAGTATCGCATTATTCATCAACAAAGATACCCAAAACCTCCAGGTTGGTGGCAGCCACCTAAGCATCAGAGACTATCCATGTGCAACTAACAGTGGGTAAAACTGCCTTCCAGTTTATAGCCACCTACAGACCACTCCTTCCCAAACCCAGGAACCCCACTCGGCCTCTTCCTGAGAACACTGAAAATATGAAGGTCTCTCCAAACACCATTATATTAAAGACTTCAACCACCCAAACATAGACTGGGAGCATTACTCTAGCTCCACCACCTTCTAGCCCAAAGGTTCCTAGAATTTATAAACTCAAATGCTATGGAACAACTTGTTACCACTCCCACAATAAGAGGGGAAAACATACTGACCTGATCATCACCAACATGGGACTCTATGTGCTTCAGACCAGAAGTGTATCCCTCACTGGTAAGATCAGACCATAAACCAATCTCACTGGATATTCACATCACGCATCCCACCCCTGCCCAGAAAAACCACAGTGAAAACTTCTCTAAAGCAAATTTCACACCTCAAAACTGAGGTGGAATCCTTCAGTCTCCTCGGCCTGTGGAAAAATACGGCCCAGACCGCAGAATCCTTTATAAACGCATTCTATGAACACCTTCAGGAATGCATGGATCATGCGATCCCCAAATAAAACCAAGACCCAATCCCTCCAAAGGCAGACGCCTTGGTCAGGACCCCAGCCATAAAACAAACTATACAATAGAAGGAGGAAGCTACTAAATGATAGAGCAAAAACCCAAAAGGGAAGGCATCACTGATCAGTATTAGCAAAAACTACAGGCACTCATAAAATTGTCTAAGGCCAGCTTCAGAGAAAAATTGCACAGGACACTAAGGATAATCACAAGGCTTTCTTTTAGTTATGTTAGGAACCTGGGTGGTAATTCCCAGATATGCTCAGAATTAGTCCAAAATGGACAAAAATACAATCGAACCTCCACAGACATTGTGCCAACATCCTAGCTGACAGTTCAGCTCAAACTTCTACCCCTTCCCCACCAAAAGGGCAAATATCTATCCCAGCAGAGTGCTGCCCCTGACATCTCAGATGCTCAGGTAAGAGTCACTGCCCTCTCCAAAGCAAAAACACAGCATCAATGGGACCAGACAGTGTCCCAGGCGCACCCTACATGAACTCCAAGAAGAGCTAAACCCAACATAAAACTACTGTTCAATCTCAGCCTTACTACAGGATATGTGCCCAAAGAGTGGCGCATACAGCAACAGTGGTCCCTCCATAAAGGTGGTGCCTCAATGGATCCTGGAAACTATCACCCCATAAGCCTGACTAGCTTTGGTCTGCAAAGCTATGGAAAGGATCATCATGGACCTCATAAATAAAGATATTGGGACTCACAAACACTGATCCTACCCAGTTCGACTTTGTTAATGACACAGATCCTGCCTCTTAAACCTGGTTGATTTCTTTGAAACAGTCACCAAGGCCATTGACGAGAGGAAGGTGGTCCACACAGCCTACCTGACCTCAAGCAAAAGCCTTCGATACAATACCCCATTCCACTGGCATTATAGATAAGCTCACCAGCTTAAATATAAACCCTATGTTACTAGGGTGGATTGCAAATTGGCTCAAGGATTGTGAACCCACATGGTTAGAATTGCTGAGCCATAGTCAGACTCCAAACCAGTTACAAGTGGTGTCCCACATTGGCTCAGTCCTGGGACCCTCCTTTGTTCTCGGTATATATTTCTCGGATGCGTTGCAGGCTTCAACATCGGAAGGATCAGTGGCTGACCAAGTTCGCAGATGTGACTGCAAACGGTGCCATAATCGCATCGTCCAGCCCACACACACGCATCCTCCAAAAGGGCCCTCAGAAACAAACAACTGGTGCCAGAGCCATGGCCTCCCTCAAGCTAAGTGCTTAAAAAGTGTATAGTCAATCCCCTTTGGCAAAAACAAGTGCCCTAACAAATTAATGCGACATAGGTGGTAAATCCATTGCGCAGAAGAAGTAATTAGGACCTGGGGAGAACCCAAGTTGATAGTAACCTCTCATTTGGACAAACTATGTGGCCAAAGCGTGGTTAGAAAAAATATTTATATAGCTCCACCTAATCATGAAGGATTCACATTTAGATCAGGGGACGCCATCGCGCTAATTTTGCTCATCCCTCATCAGGCCCATAATTGAGTACACAATTCTTGGGATGTACTCCACCAGACACCTGCAGCAACTGAAAAGACCCCAAAAGTACCTCACCAAGAGGATCAAAGGTCCTCAAGCAGATGCCATATGCTGCCGTTACACTTACAGTGCACACTGTTCAGAGCTATCTGTGCCTGAGTGCCATGTCCAAGAAATTTT
>NW_025059549.1:0-8005 GCF_019279795.1 Protopterus annectens
GGTGACTGTCATTTTAAAAGCTAATTTTTACATCTGCAGGCCAGAAGGTTGCAGAGTATGGTGGTAATAAATCTAGGAGAAGTTGCCAAAATGGTTCTTCTTGAGTGAAAAGACCTCCAACTGAATTGTTGTGTGTAAAGAGGCTGTCCACTTTCTGATCTGTGGCCAGAGAGGAATTTGAACACTTTCATCACCAGGAGGCTCAGGTAGGAAGAATTTGCCTTTTTTTCTGTTTTAGATCAGGGACTAGGTTACAGTATAATTGTCAAGATTTGTTTTGCAGATCAGGGACAAAAGGAAGTACTGTACATTTTGTCATAGATCAGGGTAACAGAATAAGGTAGACAGTTATTCTAGATAAACTGTAAACAGGAACTAAGGAATTGACATCACGTGATAAAAAAGGGTTACGTAACATTTTCTTTGACATGGGTAATCAGTGCACTAAAACCTTGCAAGTTCCACCCCTAACCAAAGAGGCAAAATACATGCAATTACAGCATGCTGATATGTTAGGTATTATACAAGATGGGTTAACAAATATGAATTTGATGGTAAACTAAATAAACTTTCACTAGTTAAACTCCTTAAACAGCTTAAATCTGATGCAGGAGGTCAGGCAAAAAAGCAGCACCAACTAGGCATACCTCAAGCACACAGGTGGATTTAGGAAGCAAATCATAGAAAAACAGAAGCTTAGAAATTGAAAAACATTTTTAGACAACAGAGTGAAAGGTCTGACAGACAGAATCTCTGAGAAATGGAAACCTAGAGCAGACTGGACTTGCATTAATCAATGCATACAACAGGAAAATGAGACAATAGATGGATATTATGCTAGATTATTAGAATGCTTTAATAATCATAGCGGTATGTCGGTTCCTGAGAACCAAACACATGATTCCCCATATGAACAACAATTAAAAAATGCATTTTTGAAAGGTTGCATTGCACCTATTAGTAGCTTCATTACAAAGCATATGATAGATCATCGAACAGGGAGGCTACAAGCCTTACTCGAATACGCTAGACATGCTGAAAGACATTTTAATAGTAAAAAGAAAAAGAAGGCGCAAGTCTTCACTGCTGAAGACGGAGCTGAAGTATTTGTATTACAGTCAGGTAAAAAGGGCAAGAAAAAGAATGCCCAGGGAAACAAACAGTCTGACAAACGATCAGAAGATTTTGAGGAAAGGAAAAAGAGAGGTGAGTGCTTCAAGTGTGAAAAGAAAGGCCATCTAACTAGGGACTGTAAACAAAATAAGAAAGCAATGACAGAAGATAAAGGAGATGAGGACTGACTATATGATAGTGAGGATACATCATATGAAAGTCAGGAATCACCAGTAACAGCTAAAATAGAAAAGACAAATACCAATGTAGTAGAAGGAGTAGAGGAAGTATAAACTGACTTAGATGAAAATGGAAATGAAATTTTAGATTTAGCATTGTTGAGCCTGGAGCTCTACCTAGCAGATTCAAAACCAGAAGTGACACTTCTGGTGGAGGGAAGGGAAGTCAAATTCCTGTGTGACTCAGGAGCGTCACGGACTTTGATACACCCCTCCAAGTTACCAGAACATTCTGAATCACCTGATTATATATTAGTAAAAGCAGCAAATGGACAGCTATACAGGGAACCACTCTCCCATGATATAGCAATAACTGACCCTGTTTCAGGTATGACCCAGAGAAGTAAAATAGTGGTTTCTGCAAAGTGTCCAGTAAACCTATGGGGCAGTGACCTTATGCAGATATTTGGCATAGCAGTAGTTCCAACTGTACAAGGTATGGAGGCACAGAGACAAATGGATACTTTTGTAGTGCGATCAGAGGGTGAAACCTTTTATTGGTACAGCCAGGACCTAGTCACGACTGGTCCAGGGGCAGTACCAAGGACTGATGAACATAGCCATCAGTAAAACCCCCTCCCTTGACACTAATCAACAGCATTTGTTACACTGTACTCTATATTACTGTACCACACCAGGACCCGATACAGATTATGAGCAAAAACTGTTTAGAAATCGTGCAACTAGATTGGTTTTGCGTACTTTGTACTGGGATACTGAGGGGAACAGTGTAGTTAGCTGTTCATTACCTCAATAATTTCTTGCATTGTATAGATCAAATCGGTTGCCACATGTTAGCTTTACAAAGAATAAAAGTGTTAAATGGGCAGACTTAGGAAAAAAAGTAACAAGATGGGAGAAACAGACTGATTTAGAGCTGTCAGAACAAGGGATACAAAAACAAAAACTGAATTGGTTGACACAGACACATACAGCTGTACACTTGCAATCTAGCGAGGACAGCTGATTACCATTTTTATTAAAAGAAGAAAAAAAGGCCTTGTGTGAAATTCCAACAACTCTGTGGTCAACAGGCAAGTCAGATGTAGGGCTTATTCAATCAGCAGGGCCAGTTACTATTACCCCAAAGTCAGCTTTTAGACCACAGAAAAGACATTACCTTTGAGAAAGGATGCAGAAGTAGGAATTAAGCCTATAATAGCAGCATTACTCAAAGAAGGAGTACTGGTAGAATCTCCTGATTCACCATGTGATACACCCCTATTTCCTGTTAAAAAAGCAAACAGGGAATGGCGGATGGTACAAGATTTACAAGCTGTAAATAATGCAGTAATACCTAGAGCACCTACGGTGCCAGACCCACATACTTTGTTGAATGATTTGGAACCGCAACAGAAGTATTTCTCTGTGGTAGATATTAGCAATGCTTTCTTTTCAATACCTATACATCCTGATAGTCAATATTGGTTTGCATTTACATTTCAGGGTAAAAGGTATACATATACTCGACTACCACAGGGATATTGTGAGAGCCCAACAATATTTGCACAAGAAATGGCTAGCAACCTGGCAGGATTTACCCCACCGGGAGGTAGTCAAATTCTACTTTATGTAGATGACATCTGTTAAGCAGCCCCCAATTCCAGCAGCAGCAGGGCGGATACTGTAGCATTATTAAAATTTTAGCAATACAAGATCACAAAGTAAACAAAGGTAAGTTACAACTTTGGAAAACAAGTTAGGATAACTTGGGATATGTGTGATACATCCAATAAAGGTAGAATTACTAGATGAAAAAAGAAGAAAAACAGCAATTTTGCAAGGTACAAGCACTAAAATCCAACAACTAAGAAAGAAATAATAGTTCTTTCTTAGGTACAACTAATTTTTGTTGAGCTGGGTACCAAATTATGCTTCTTGGAATCTGCTCCACTGACTAATTTGATATATAAGACACCAATGGCGGTACAAGATATTTTACATAATGGATTACAGAATTGCTAATGAAATGGCTTTCTCGTGCAGGTTGAAGCAGTTGATAGCTTCTTCATTAGTTTTAGGACTTTTAAATTATCACAAACGGTTCTTTCAGACCGTGAGATTGTAAGCAAGGGTACATGACATCAGTATTGATGCAACAACATGGGGATAAGCAATGCCCCATAGCTTACTATTATTCATCACAGTTCAGACCCAGTGCGCACAATCTTTGGCCTCACTGTGTAACAAGCAGTAGTTGCAGCAGCAATGGCAGGAGGCCGGGCCTCAGTGGTGTTATTCCACCCTCTCACATTGAGAGTGCCCCGCGTGAAGTTGCATAATAATTTTACTCGCAAGAGAAAATGGCATACCTTTTCCTGCTAGACATCTTTCATGTATAACTAGACTGCTGGAGCCAACCTCATATGACAATTGAAATTTAGATGTAACGACATTATTACTTCCCAACTCCTCCTACGGAGGGCACAATTCATGCCATTGCGCTGCCTGCAGGAAATTGAACAGTTAGCTTTACGGCTAGACAAGATCTTTACAAATATGCCCTTGGATAATGCTGAGGCATGATATTACGTGGGATTTGCCCACAGAAGGGGTCCCACAGGGAAGAATCTGTAGAATATGCAGTAGTTACAGACCACCGAAATTTTAGAAGCTCAACTTACCACACAACTTATCTGCAACAAGCAGCAGAGTTAATAGCTTTGACGAAAAGGTGTTTTTACGTACTTTTAGCAAAAAACAAGTGTGTAAACATATATACTGGACAGTCGCAGTATGTTTTTCCTACAGTACATGTATTTGCATATCAAATAAATGGAAAAAATAGAGGAATGATTACATCCAGTGGAAAACCTATTAATCATGCGCAAGTAATTTATTTTGGAGCTATTAGAATCTATTCAGTTACTCTACCAAAAGTGCAGCGCTATTTGTAAATGTGTGTAGCTCATACAAAACAATAACAGGATAAGATTTCGTGGCACAGGTAATGCAATTTGAAGCTGATGCAGCTGAAAAGTGCCAAGCAGCCTCAGACTCAGGAAACTTTTATTTTTGAATGAGGAATTACAACCCTCTGGAGATTTTAGATTTTAGACATGTTAAAAACAATGCAGACGCTTTACTACAAAGCAGAAAAACAAAATGGGTAAAAACGAGGTGTAATTTTTGAGAATGGACTGTGCATTTCCAAGGAAAGAAAACCGATATTGCCGCCTAATTTATTTAGATATAGAAGTTTTTGTTGGAGCCATGGGCAGTGCCATGTCTCAACAGGGGGATGGTACAGTTAGTAAATCACCGGGAATATTCCAAACATATGGATACATAAATTATACAAAAATTTTGTGTAGCTTGTCATACTTGTAAATGAAGCACCATGCACACAAGGAGCATTTAAAACCAAGCAAGGAAAGTTTTCCTATACCACTCATACCCATTCCTATTAACTCATTTGTATGGATCCCCTTCATAGAATTAAATAAATGTAAAGGGTTTGACTCCTCTAAAAATGTTTTGGAGAGCATATATTATGCGTATCTTCAGTGAAAGCTCTTGCATGCTTGAAGAGCAGGAGGCTGACAGTTCATTAGCTAATTATATAAAGAAACTGTTAATGAATAAATCTGTTCTATGCGTGTCTTAACTCTTCTTTTTTCAGATAAAAGACAGACCAAACCGGTATGAAGCAGCTTTTTAAACCATGTACCCGTGGGATCTGTTGAAGGTGACCTAAAAAGGGTGGAGTCCAAGTGTCCAGACTAGGTCCTGTTGGCAACGCCTACTGCAGTCAGAGTAGCTGAGAGGATCGCCCTGGGTTCATTTGACGATGGAAACCAGTAAAGAACTTTCAACTTAATAAGAACTTTTCTTTGTGACTGATACATATGGGCAAATGGGCTAAAAGTAAAGCAAACAGAAAAGCAGAGCAACCCCAGAACTATTGCATAATTATTTTGTTGGGCTGTGCACTTGTTGACCAAGTGTGACAATTTTTTCTCCTTATTGTGGCTTTTTTCCTGCACCTAACCACACGAGTGAAAGTGAGAAGACGTGATGAACTGTCTATAGACTGGCATCCAAATTTAACATACCTGGCCATAAAATGTGTGTGTGCAGAGACTATAAACACTTCAAATTAAGGTTTGTACAGCTATACCAACAGCATATGGAGGACCACACGTCTCACAATCCCTCTGGGGATAATGAGACTTGGAAAATTTGCTTTTGATACAGGAACTGTGAGATCACAGGACAAAATAGCTTTATTTTTACCTGTCACACACAAAAGGGCTGTATGTTTCTTTACAAAATATACCTCCAGGTGGCTGGAGTAATCTTTCGTAATATAACGTCTTATAAATGTTACATTAAAAGTCAGAAGTGGGGGTACTGTTTGTATTACCAACTATGATTCATATCTGAGTTCAATGAAAACCACATTAAATGCAGTACGTGACAATCCAGTCTTAACTAAACAATTGTTATTAAAGATAGAAAATGTTTCATGTAGGATAATAATGTGATTAGTACCAAAGTAAAAACTGTTATTTTATTTGTGGAAAAAGGCATATAAATGGTTATCTGAGAATTGGTCTGGCAGTTGTTTTGGGCTATCTGGTTCCAGCAAATAAGACATACTGCAGAACACTGGTAAAATACAATGGGCAAGGGAAATAGCCTCGAAAAATCTGAAGGTCCAGTTAAGAAACCTGTGAACTAGTTGGAAGATCGAAGTTGGTTGGAAAGACCATAATTCAGTAAAAGACAAAAGTGACCACCATATGGACTTGGGTAACAGTGTTACATCCCAAGAGGTACTACCAGCCTATGAGCAGTCAACCCATCTGGGAGCTGAGGAAGCTGTCGAGACTTCTCAAGTAAATGAGTAATGCAACTTTTCCGCCTAGAATTGCAGGACTGATGAACTGAATGTAATGAGAACCACAGTACAAAATGAATGGCTTTACTCACCCCTAGCGGGCAACAGGTGGTACATTTAAGAAGAATGTTGAAGCTTATCCTCGACAATCAAGCCACGAGATAAATAATCACCTAGAGGTAATTCAAGTATCAGCCATGACTAACCAGCCCAAACCCATCACCTGGACTTTTTCCAGAATTCGTTTTGGGGGTGGGGTCTCCATCCTAATGAACATTTTAATTGCTATTTGTGTATACTCCTAATAGGAGCATGTTTGCTGTGGGAATTCCTGCATGAAAAGATTAATCAAGATTTTGTTGATATATCTGTTACTGGAACTTTTACCAAGATATTGAAATTAAAAAGATTGATTTGTGATGATGCTTTTTCTGAAGTATAGATTAGATGACTCACCTAGTTGAAAATCCTGAGCGGGAAAAGGCTAGGGAGATGAAATGATACCATGAATACTTCAGAATAGAATAAAAGTACATAGGAGGGAAATGTTAGAAAAAATATGTATTTGAACATGTATAAAGTGCTAGTTGAAAAGCAAATAGTATATAATGCATTTTATTCGATTTACAATATGGCAATAAGAATGATTTTACATGTTATTGCTTGAAGCTTTGAGCTGCAGTGTGGTTTGAACTCTGACCCTGGCAGTAGCCACAGCTCAGCAAGTTTACAGCCACTAATGATTATTCGCTGGGTCAGGAAAATTAAATGTATGTGCTACTGAAAAATCCTTCTTCCTTCCTCTCTGAGATAATTATATTTTAATATTATTTGAAGAAACAAGAGTTTAATGTTGCAAAGAACAAAGATATATTATATATCAAACCAACTATTAGCAGCCTAATCAGAAAAGAAATGAGAATCAGGTTTTATAAGGCTGTATTATTCTATGGAAAGCCCTGAAACAAGGTAACATCAGCTTTTTCAGAATCAATATTGTAGAACATAGTGATGTAGGTGTCCTGTGACTAACTAATGTTAGCAAAGTGGGCACAGCTTGAATGTAAGACTATATAAATTGTGTATTTCGTACCATGTCTGACAAGTTCTATACTTGTATTGTATGGTCTTTTGCCTCCTGGTGCACACTAGTAAACTTTTGCATCTGAACCTCCTGTTTTGGTGACTGTCATTTTAAAAAGCCTAATGATTTTACAGTCTGATTTTTAATAATTTATTTGACATGGGACATACTATTTGACCATATTTTAGCATGATCTTAACAACCTTCCTTTTCTCTTGGACATAAGGCGTATTTGTATGAGTTCACTTTAGATACTAGAAGTTTTATAACTTCAAATTTCTTATGGCCAAGAACATATGATCAAAGTTTTAAAATTGAAGTTTTGAGTTGAGATCTCATACAGCGTGAAACAGGAAATACTTTTCTCACTGTAAAAGCGATTCGAGTTGGTATATGTAAATGGCATTAGGTGTAGCACGGGGAGATTGCCTCCCTTGCAAAAACATTCATGAAACTATTTTTTGTTTGTTTTTACCCCTTTCGGTGTTCAAACATTTAAAACCTCGATCATATGTTCTCGGCCTTATGAAATTTGAGGTTTTCAAATTTTGAGCATCTAAAGTGAGTCCCATTTGTATATAGTTATTTGTTATGTATGTTTCTATAGATATTATTGTATTACTGTGATATTGCCTTTCTATGTATTTATCTTTTTTGTTCATATTATTTTTTTTTTAAATAAAGAGATTTAAAAAAAAATGGTAAACTGGTATATTGCAGTAGAGT